>NC_088602.1:184273967-184523967 GCF_036013475.1 Columba livia | reverse complement strand
CCAAAAGCCTGCAGGAATACTACCTACCCTCTAATCCAAGGCATTTTTAGAGTCATGCACCTGAGTACGGTTACAGATGTGAAAGACAATGACAACATCATGGGACTGGTTATACAATGTTGGTTTAATTTGCAGTAATCTCGATATTTCTTTTGAAAATGAGTGTATGCATTTAGAAAACCACAGCAGATGAGTTGTGTTTATCTCATTCTCCCTTTCAACTGAAGACAACTCTATACTTTCAAATGTACAAGTGGGGACGACACAGGTCAGAATCTCATGACAGAAAATCTGCATTCCAGTTGTGGATCTCTTCTGTTTTGACAGATCCAAAGATTTTGTAACCTGTACTTGAATATCTTACAATTCTAAGCTGTTATTTTTCATGTAGTTCAATGACTTCCATATTAGGTATGTACTTTCTTTATACGACTGTTATATCATGTCTCATTATCTTGTGTACACATTTAATTCTATATATAGGTTTCTGCTTTTAAACAAAAATAATTTTTCCTTTACGGATTTACTTTTCCAAGAAGTTTATTCTGCTGTCATTTGTTCTTTAGACAACACTGAACTGTCTGACAGTTTTTGGTTGTATATAGTTCTTACACAAAAATTTTGAAAATATCCCACTGACTTAAAGGTCTAAATTTAATTTTTAAAAATCACAGTAGAATGCTGTGATTTTCAAAGGTTAAAGGACTAAATAATGTCTCTTAGCCAAGGGTGAGATGGTGTTTGTGCTTACTATCAAAATTGTACATGCATTCAACATCAAGACCAAAGAAAAGCTTACCCTGACCTCACCTAGCCTGTCTCAAAAGCTCTGCCATATGGCTACTGTCAGAAGTCTCCTACCTGCCACGTGCTCTGGTTAAAATGTATTTGTATGCTGCAGATTACCAGTACCAGAAGTTACCAATGCCATTCCTACCATATTTTTATTCCTGAATTTATGGGCTTTCTACTGCTCTTGATTACCACCTGGGGATAAAAAATAGGGCTGTTTCTTAGAAGAGGACTATTGAATAAACATGTGGACATTGGAGATATTTACTGAAAGTTAAGGCTAATTGATATAAGTATTTGTATAAGCAAGAGTAAGTGCAATAAAAATTCGTATTACAAACGCACACATACACAGGACATACCTAACCCTGAATTTGCCTTGACTATGCATGAAGCCAAATTTTATAAAACCTTTGAAATGTCCTTTCACCTGCAATCTGAAAGCACCCAAGGATCTGACTAATTCAATGCCATGCAACACATGTGTAATCCTGTTCAGGATTCACAAACTACACAACGTGTTTCAAAAAGATAGACTCCATTTGAAATCACTGTATCTCTGCAACCATGAGCCACCCATGAATGAAACTCTTACCACTTAAAAGGGCAGGGCATAGAATTTAAAATAATTTCAACTGGATAACTCATTGAACCTTTTGTTAATTTTTGTCTAATTGTAACATGGTGCCATTGTGAAAATACTGCTTTGAAATTGGGCCCATCTTTTTGAAACACCCTGTGCTTTTCCCATACCACTTTCAGGACATCATTCAATAAGATGATGTTTGTGCAATTAAATTAAACATTTCTGGGAACTGAAACTTAATCATCCATATTGTAAAATTGTCTGATTTGCCTCAGCACAATTTTGGCCCCAGGCAGCTAGAACTTGCTTTTGGAAACATTTGCCAGGCACAGTTAGGGAGTTAGTGCTACTCACAGACTATTCGCAAGAGGCAATTTGAAGGCAGCCATCCTGTTTTTAAAGCTAAGAGAGTTTGATAGTAGGGACACTTGACATTCTTCATCAAAGTGTGGTCCCAACATGTTTAATTTACAAGTATGGATATAGGCTCAGAGTTCTCACAACATGTTTAATACAACAGACTCTTGTGGTAATGGTAGTGAGGAGGGCACTATCACTGCTGCCATCCCAGTGTGATTCAATAGCTCCTGTCCTAGAGAATTACAGGAGTGGCTGAAAACTTATTTAGAATTTTTAAGAAAGTATATTTTAAAATATAAATAGGAGTCTCAAATTAAAACATTATTTAATGTATTTTGACCAGTCCTGGACATACTGTGTATGACAATCTATTCTAGTAATACAATTATATCAAATACAGATTCAATCTTGAAGTATTAAATGATTAATCTGAATTAGTGGAAATCACTAGGAAGGCAAATGGACTCAGAGTGTGTTGAAATGAAAACCAGCTGTTGGCAGCAGTAGAATCTTACACAGTTGTACAGAGAATATTTTCTTCATTTCAGTCAAATTGGTTCAATTACTTGCTCACTGAAAGGTGAGAAACTGGCTGGGAGTTGAAAAATTATAAAGATCTGTTTTCTTTCTCCAGTCTGTTGTTAAAAAACAAGTTCAGGAGGGTGAGATCTAATAACTCTAAAACCTCAGTGACTATGAGGGCAAAAAGGAAGCAGTTCAGTTCCCCTCTGTAGATAAGTCTGTAACCCTTGGCTTGGGGTTCATCTCTCTATGAGCCAAGGCTTAGTTTGACGCAGCAAAAGTGTGACCTTGGCTCAGTTTTACTGAGAAGATTGTTGTTTAAAATGTGAGAAAATCCATGAGCTAAAACCATAAAATATAAGAAAAGTAAAAACTCAGAATTTAATAGCAGCTCAAGGATTCGAGAAAAAGAAAAAATACTAGCATGGAAAGGCAAAAAAGCCTAAGACAGAAAGCAAATAATGGGAAGTCAGCAATGCAGCAACACTGAGGAGCAGCCTCTTTCACAGCAATGCAGGCCTCTGCTTCTCTACCTGATGGACCTTCAGGCACTTGTCAAGTATCTCGAGGAGAGGAGGAGAGAGGGTGAATATGCTGCAGCTCAGCTCAGTCACATGTAGTACCTCACTCTCTGCTGCATGTATTAACCAACAAGTAATCACTGCCTAATTTTAAGATGTGTATATTCTCTTTGCAGAGCTTCCTCCCACAGAAGATGCCCAGACAAAAATTGTATATTGTCTGGGGCTACAGGTGGTTTAATGCAGCAAACTATAATTCAGCTGAGGCTGTTTAGCCTTGAGAAATGGAGACTGAGGGGAGACATTATTGCTGTCTACAAGTACTTGAAAGGTAGTGGTCTAGTGCCAGAGCTAAGTTATGGCTGGACTCGATGATCTTGAGGATCTCTTCCAACCAAAATGATTCTATGATTCGATGATCTGCAGTCCTGAAAAAATGTGAATCCTGTGCTGCATAACCCTGAAAGCGGCTAAACAGCACTGCTGTCTAAGTTTTTTCACATTAAATGCCTTTTGTTAAGGTCTAAATAAAACCTTCTCAGATCCAAAAAGAAAATTAGATTGCAGGCCCGCTGTGTATATGCAATTATGAACAGAGAATATATATATTATTACACCTTGCTAATTAAAGGATTTATGATTGGTTATTCTGTCTACCATCATCTTCCTATGTGGCCTTTCCTAACCAATTAATCTCACTGAACCTTACTTGAATTATGGGATGCATGTTTTGCAGAGTTTCAGTGAAGTTCAATACATGACAGATATGGAGGTCATTAGATAAGATTAGGCAAGTAATTTACATACAGAAAGAAGGAAAGAATCCTTGCTTTTGGCATGGTAAGCTCATATTGGGATGTTATGGTACCTGATTGCAGGTGTGTTGCTTAGGTGTCCCTGGATGGCTTGGAATTATGAATATAGATCGGTATTTGACAGGAAAAGATGTAATACAGTTTTGATTTTAGTTTGTTGCCATTTTTTCAGTTAAATATCTCATCTTCACTGGATTCTGTCTTCATATGAACAGGAACTGAGAAGCATAGAAGAGATGTGAAATAAATAAGCACCTCTGTAAGACTGAGTGGAAATCAACCACTAGAATTTGTGAACTATCCACCTTTCTTTGTGGCTGGAATTGTCTCTAGGAAATAAGATCACAGTCAAATGAGAGAAGGGATTAGGAGGGAAATTAGAATTTATTTGTCATCAAAATGTTGAATTCTTATTACCACAGGCTGAGGAGAAGGAACCACCAAAACAAACAAACAAACAAACAAACCCAAACAAACAACAGCTGAAGGACTTCCTTGAGGAGGAGAATATGTAGCATGGAGAAAAGTTACAAGACCTAAGGTAGAAGAGGATTTCAGATTTTCAAAACATTGCTCATAATACATCCTCTTTATTTTTACAGATGATTTGTGCTCCATACTCTGGGAAAGTAATTGCTGATCAATGCTTTTACATCAACAATGAAAGGAGTATTTTTAATAACTTAAAATGCAATACATTTATTGAAAACAGAACAAAATATTTAACAAAATGGGAAACATTAACAGTTACATTAAGATGAAGGTTTATGTGAAAAACATATGAGGTAAGTCTCTGCCACAATCTCAGTTAGGTTTGACAGAGAAAGAGTAGAGCAGCATAATGGAAAAGATCAACAATGTAGATTTAAAATAAACGTCAATGATATCTACACAAAAACCTATACTGTCTGGTTAATTTCAGTAGGTACGTAGATACTGGTCCAAAAGTCTGCTTTTGAGGCTTAATGGAAACTCATTACAAGGAATTCTGCTCTGCATGACTAGCTTGTCGTTAGGAAAAGGAACTAAGGACAAACAGATGTGACACTGACTCCATCATTGCTTTCTAACCTGATGGTTACAGGTACTGCATACCTTATGCCTGCTAGCTTGTTAGATTGCTTTAGCTTGGGAATGTTCTTGATTGGAATTGGAGGGGAGAGGAATAGTATGTGGGTAACTGTGCACATAGAGATGACTGCTAAATTCAGTATTTTCATGTAGTCAGAAATAATACTGTGTTTACCATGGCAAACTAAATATGAGTATATGTATCATATTTTGTGTGGAAAAAAAATTCTAATGGAGGTGCAAAACTGCAGGTGAAATAAGAGTACAATAGCTGTTACAGCCCTAAACAGAAAAGGCCATACAATTGTGGACTATGCTAGGGTTAATGATTGCAAGTTTAAAATGTATTAGAGAAGAAGAAAATTAACGAATTCTACAGAATAAAATATATGCTTTGGCAATGACTTATACAGAACACTGGGCTTACAGAAAAAGCACTGGTCCAGATAAATAACTTCTTTATTTATGTCAAGAATTTTTAAAATGCTACATTTAATTTTAATATCTTGATGAGAAGTATTTCTCCTGCTTGATAGGCCTCATTACACTACACTGAGTATAGTGTTTGCTTTATTTAACAATTTTTATCAATCATTTAACAATGGATAATGCACTCACCGTCGATAGAAATACAACTAACAAAGGCACAAGAGTACAATCGAGTAGGAAAAACAATTTTTATCTTAGAGCAAGGTAATGCAACCACAGTGAAATAAGAAAAATGTCTGTTACTATTAAATGAAATCTATCAGGATGGTAAGTGGAATCCTAATAAATTCTAGTTTTATTTTATGAAAATTCTGAATCATTATGGGTTTTAATATGCACTAAATTATACTTTCTATTCTAAGGAAACCTGGGTGTGGCTAACATTTCTGTTAATAGTAGGCCAGTGACAGTTTAAGGGGAACCTGCACACATGTTAGTTCAGAAGAATAAACTGGTATCTGCCAGAAAAATCTAGTTCTCTTATGTCCAGGGAAGTCTATGGTTTTGGAGAACTGAAATGAATCTAAAACATACTTATTGAATGTATAATATTATAATATGATATGATATGATATATGACATAACATAACATAACATAACATAACATAACATAACATAACATAACATAACATAACATAACATAACATAACATAACATAATATATACCTATGTCCCACTAAAAAGTTCTGAAAAGAAAACTTCAGACTGATAAATTTAATTTCCTACCTAATGGTAAATCTAAAATTCTTCAGTTTCTTACATATTTACATAAAAACATTAATTACTGTTTCTATGTATAGATACTAATCTCGATCACTAATTTAATTATGTGTTTCTTTATTTAAACAAAGAACATGTTTGAATCTCTTCCTTTGTCTTAGAAAGAACTAAAATAAGGATAATCAAATTATATCATTTCACTGTTCTGCAAGTTGCTGAGGCCATCAATGCATACTGAAAGTGTTTGAGTTGTGGTGGCTGTCAATCTACTAAGCCGATCATAAAGTTGTTTTATTAGAGCTTCTTTAGCCTTGCAAAGTCAAATCATAGTGAAGGTCCCATCTACCCTTTAAACTGATGGGCTCTAAAAATTCTGGATTATGTTTATCTCAACAACAAGAAAAACCAGAATGACTTCTCTGTTAAGCACTTATGATTCTGTATGAATAATAAAAAATAATATAAATATTCAGCAGCGATCTACCTTGGCAAATGGAATATTTTTGTTTTCCATTAGCCCCTTTAAACTAATTAATGAATTAATGAGTGAAAAGAAGCAATATCAGACCTCAGTAGACTGAAGTGAGGTCACTCTAGTGCCATTTCCAATTAATGTTAGCATTTCATATGCATTACATACTATTGAATGCTGAATCTTTGTGGATTGGGAATATTTTGTAGTTGGAACAAGGGACCCAGGACCTGAAGCCGGGATAGTTCAATTCTTTGTTCTTCCACTGACTCACCTTGTCTCCTCGGGCGAGCCACCAAAGGTGGCAGCTACTAGTGTACCTACCTAGAGGAGTGATGTGAGGCATAATTAACTAATAGCTTTAAAGCACTGGGCTGTAACCCGATGAAAGGAATAATGGAAGTACAAATCATGTTATTATTTTTTGAAATCTGCATATAAATAGACCACCATATTTGGAGCATGTAGATTTTTTTTTTTTATGAGTCTACTGACAGCCAACAGTATTAGCTTTCCACGTGGAAGAACTACTAGAGAATACAAAGATTTGTGCAGCTAAGCAATAAAAGAGAGGTTTCTCTGTGGTAATTTTTCAAAATGTTGCATGGGGTTTTAACTATGTGGCTCTTATTGACTTAAATGGGAGTCATGCAGCTAAAAACCCATACAACACTTTGAAAATGTATCCCTAAGTGTTTTGTCAATAATCGTATGTAAGTAATAAAATGGGATTCATTCTCTTCTACTCAAGATATAAACATTATGTTTATATCAGCACAATTACTGACTTTCTGTAGCTTGATAGCTAGTCTTTAGTCATACTATAATTGGCAGCCTGATCGCATAATGTCATTTTAATGTGTTCCTCAGAACACACATTATATTATTAGATGCTTGCTGTGAAAGAAGTGCAGAACAACTATATTATAAAAAACTGCAATAATGCTAACTCAAAAAATCATTCCCTATTCAAAATCTAATATAGATCAGTGTCTATCTGAGTAATAATTTTCTACAAACATTTTCAAATTGTGAAAATACAGCTCATTTCTGAGGAAAAAAATGCACTGTACATTGCCTATACACTTAGAAAACAACGTATATAATGGCCCTCAAAGGACTCTCTTGGGCAGTCAGAAGGAAGGAATACTGCACCCTCACTGATTGATAGCTTATGCTTATGAAACATTTCAATACCAAAAAATCCCTGTATTCTGATTGTATAATAGCAGCTAGGTATTTGGAAAAGTCCTGGTTTTGTGGTACAACCCATTAGCTGTAGTCATTATTCACACCTCTGTTAACTGGCTGGTGCCCTTATCCCTTGACTGTTTTGAGAGGATAGACAAGTCAAATGCTGGGACTTGTAAATGGATTATTCTTGTAATGGTTATTGAGGAAAAATTATTACAAAATAATCAGTCTGCTATTTCTCATTGATTGCAAAGCACATCCTGAGCTTAAGCTGACTCTCAAGCTAATAAAAATAATACATACAAAAGAAAGGAAAAAATACTGCTGCACTGATGAACTCATGACATGTAAAGAAGAACATTTGAGAAGAACAGAAGTTTAAAAGGGTCAGAGAGGCCAGAGCTATAATAATGTGCTTAAAGTGGACACACGGAGAAAAAGCTGTGAAGATATCAGCTCAAAGAAGAAACACTCACAGGGGCTAGCCACAACACAGTCTTGAGAGGAGAGTGTAGACTATTTCACTCTTTAGTAATACCATGTATGAAGTGATTACAATATTTTATTAAGATATTATCTCTAAGTAGACATGGCTTTTATTTAGCTTATTGTGTAGCTTGTAAACAGAAAATACGAAGCCTGGAATCATCAAGTCGTGATTTTTTAGTAATGGGAAGTCAGAAGAAGAATTGCAAATTTACCCACAAAGATCTGTCAGTATGTTTTAGCCTTGGCCTGCCATTATAATCTGCTGCTTCCGCTGAACAGAAGCTGCCAATTCTGTTATTATGTGGTGATTTTATGAGGTAGACAAATACCTCCTAGAAAATACAATAAAATCATTATTGTGTTGAAAAGGCTTGATATTTTATATGGCATTTCTTCGTAATTCAGATTATAACGTCTCAGCATTGTAAAAACAAAATGCAGAGAAATAATTAACAAAAGAATAGGCCTTATTATATTGTTCCAAATACATTGGCTGGACAGTTATCATATATGTATCTATTCTTACAGATATCTGGAAAATGAAAGATGTTTGCCTGACTACAATGGGGCCTATGCCCCTCGGAGACAGAAAGAGACTGTGAAATCCTTAACAGCTCCAGTAAGCAAATTACGTATAATAGAGATGGCCCTAAATATTTGGTTTGGTTTCTAAGATTTGATTACATTTTAATTCTCAAGTCATGGACATATCCCTGCAGCTAAACAATTCTTTTTTAACTGGCAATTTCCATCATTTTTCAAGCATAACTGTCAATCAAAAGGGAAAAAAAAAAGGTGAAGTATTAGATCCTATTAATACAAGGTGAATGGTGTAAATACATGGATATACCGTTACTGAAACACCCAGATTTCATAGTTAAGTCTGCGCCAGCAGACTCAGGGGATCAATATAGAAAGGTTTTATCTAGCATTTTTTTTGTCTCCCTGGGCTACATGTCTAGTGCAGGCAAAGCACTTCACCAAAAAATACCGACAACAAAACCAATCTCTTCCTATGCAAGATCTTTTTATTGCAAATAGTTTATTCCATTTTAATATCTGTATCTCATCTTTGTGCCTACAGGCAGGATAAGTAGTGCTGAAGACAGACTAGCCTTGCACTTCTGCCAATACTTTGACAAAGTCTGAAACTGGTTTCCAAGCAGAATTAAATGGAACAGCAGTTCTATTTTTCCTAATGTTATTTTTTCATACTTATTAACAAAGCAGATTTTATTAAATAACTGATTAAATGATGACCTAACATCTTTCCAATTTGTTATGATGTTTCTGACTTTATTACAAAATGTGTTTTCCAATTGAAGTAACATGCATTTCTATATTAAGCACCATTAAAGAAGACAGTAGTGTGTACAATTTATAGACCATTCTTAAATTGCCTTACGGTTAAAGTGATATTGCAATATGATCATTTCATAAGCAGTTAATGTGATTTTGTAGGAGCTGTACAATGACTTAACATCATTAGGTATTTTATATGTTTCTTTTTTACAAAAATAACAAAGTAAACATACATGAAACAGCATGAAATTCTAGAATCATATTATATATTGTGCTGATAAAACAGATGAATCTGGTAAAAGTTGGCTTCATCAGCTGTGAATTTAGTTGTTTCCTTCCCAGGGTGTCTACACTGGAGTCACTGCAGTGACTGCTGCTCTTGAGGACACACCAGAATTAACTTGAACTCTGTTCAAGTGGAAGTGTCAACAGACTGCCACAGCCACAGGAAACTTGGTTTTAACCCTCTGAGCATTTAATTTGCTTCTCCAGCAGCTTCTGCTGACCACACTCAGCTCCTTGCTCCTGGAAGTGTCCTGGCACAGGTTCTTTTGCTAGCTAGTATAGAGCCTCTGCAGCTTATTCTAAGTGAGCTGGGGTCACAGCAGCACAGGTAAAGCTTTTATGGAAACAGATTAACCAGAAAGATCCTGAGAGTGTATTGCAGATACCACAGACAAGCACAGAAAAGAACAATTGCAATGCAAATTATCATAAATCACCTAACTTGAATAGGCTTCAGAGGTTTGCTACAGACTGCATTAGTGCTTAATCATTTCAGACAACATATTTAGTACAAGTCAATGCATACACCCAGTAGCAAATTCACTACAGGTGTAAGCAAGCGTGACTTTAATTGAGTTGTGCCTGCTTATATTAGATTTGGCCTAAGCTCAGAATGGCTTTCCGCAGTTGTAGTTTATGGTGCTCCAGATGATACATCTCTTGCCACAGCATAAAAGTAAAAAGAAAAAGGAATACAAGGAAGGATTGTGTTATGATGACCACAATCTACAGTTAGAGGTTAGATGGATAGGTGGCATTATATAGGCGCAGCAAGCAGATCTGCCACATTTCTTTGTAACGTGGTTTTCTAAGGGTTCTGGTACACCAGATTTGACAAAGAAATTCTCCACTCCTCCCTGCCCTACCCTAGTCCTCTCTCATAGGTTATTTCCTGAGCGCCAGCAGTGTGCATAGTGTATTCATGCTTGAGCCTGAAGTCCAACACCAGCACAGATCCCCTTTCAGGGCAACTTATGTTTGTTAGATTATGAAAACAGCTCTTGGAGCATGAATGTGCTTTCCATTCTGCATCCCCAACGTGGAAGAGGGACTCCTCAACAAAGGCCTGGGACAGACAGCTTAATGTGCAGTGCTGTAATCTCTGCACCATTGCTCCATTTACTGTTTAGACAAGGAAAGCCTGGATCCTGTGGGAACAGTAGAACCACTGCATCCTAAAGCTTTGTCTTTGTGAGAGAGAGAAGCTGCCTTCTGAAGTCAACAGAAGCAAGCAAAAACTGTAGTTACAACATAGTTCTGTTTTTAAGCAAAAAAATGACCAGTCTTCAACATCATCTAGTTAACTCAGGTGAAACAAAGAGAAAGAGGTTTCTCATACCCTCTCCCAGTTCACTTTGAGTACCAGTCACTTTGTAGCCTGACAAAATCAGCCCTTATTTCTGACAGAGAAAATGCACTGTGAAATTACATCAAATCTAATTGCATAATTATGGTCCATGAAAACAAGTGCAGGAGTGGATGAGGTGCAGTTCAAGAGAACCATGAAGGACTTTGATTTCATTGTTGGGTCATGCATGCTCCAGCTCTTCTCAGCTGCCCCACACTATGTATAATTTTGTTAAACTGCAAATCCACAGATGATAAGGAAGATGTTTGCTTGGGTCAAAGCCCATTGAAACAGAGACTGACACAAGCCTGCTATCCAAAGGGGGCCTGGGGCCATTGTGGATGGGAGCCTGTGCCCTAAAAGCCAATTCCTTTCCTCATGGCTTGTTGTTTTCATGCCTGGAAGCCAGAGAAGTGCTAAAAATGAATGAGGGTTTTGACTGGCTGCCATTGCCTGTCCTTCTTCCATCCATTAACACTCCCTAATCTGAAAAATTCGCCAGCCCTATAGGTTCCCACACCACACACCAGTTATGTTGATTAGAAAATTCACGCTTCAGTATTACCGCTGATTAAAAAGATTTTCTAGTGCTTTATGCAGATGTTGAATATTCATCATCAGTGTCTGGTTTAAGAAATGAAAAATAGCATAGGAAATAATTTTATAACTGCATCAAAAACTTATTTGTAGTGTTCAGCAACGTCCCCCTACAGCCTAGTTTATAAACAAATTATCTGAATTGTTAATTTATCATGCAGGGACTGCAAAAAAGGAAAAAAATCCCAGTGGGTTATTACAGCCCTTCACAGGAAATGCATATCTCCTGGCGCTAATGACATCATCAATAACAAGAAGTTTATTTCCAAAGAACTCAAACCAAAATTTAATTAACTGTATATGATATTTTCAAATTAAATATGAGTTAAGGGCTTCAGAATTGGGATTAATGTAACAGTTCTAAAGTAAATTCATCTTCTAGTAGATTAAAAAGTATAACAACAACTACAATAAAAGCCCTTTCAAACTTCAAAATAAACATACAATTTAATAGAAATATTAATTTAATCTGCTGACAATATAGAAATTATTTGCTTCTGTTTGGAATTCCCATTTGTTTAAAAGAATCAGCAAGAATGCTGGTGGACAGGGAACTTAGCACAGGTCAGCGGTTCTGGAGCTATGATGAAAATGGAAATCTTGCCAATGAAATCCCCACTTTCCCCTACTTTTGGCAGTTTTTCTCTTTCTGGATGACAACACCACACAAAGTAAAGAGAGAGTAATCTCTACCATTTTGAAGTCATATTTGAAACAACAAATCAGACATACCAGATACATAATAGAGAACAGGACTACTTGGATTTCTACTGGAATTTCCTATGGTTGTTACCAAAGACAATTAGAAAACAAAACTCAATGGAAACCAAATAAAAAAAGTTGGTTTATAAAAGGAGAAATAATGAAGTTCATATTTATGGCAACATAAAAAGCGTATTTGATCATGTACAGGGAAAAAAAAATAATCAAAATATAAAAAGCATGAAAAAACCTAGGAAAACCCTAGAGGAATGACAAAAATGTAGGAATTCCTCGAAAATATCAAGGATTAAATTCTAGAAACATGTCTGGTTTAACTATTTGGATATTCAGACATATGCACTGTTCAAGCAGAATCAGTGTCAGGGCCTTTTTCATTATTTCTTTGTGGTGGAATTGCTTTTTTTTTCTTTAAGTGCAACAAATGTATCTTTAAGCCACTGAACAAATACTGAGCAATTGTTTTTTATTCTGTAGCATCATTCATTTACAAAAAAAAAAGGGCAATGAATATGCAGGACAGTTGCCAATATGAAAGGGGTCAAATATTATATGATCATCTTTCTTTTCAAAGAGAAGATAAATACTCTGCTACCGAGAAAATTGCTTTTCCTTTCAGCTTCCTTTGACTCAATCTTCTTCCAATCTTCCAATCTTCTTCCAATCTTCTTGACAGAAGAAGCAGGAAACATGGACATTGATGTTTTGTATAAAGAAGAGCAAATTGTTTCTTTCTAGCCCCTTCTGCAGCTAACCCTGAAGAATATATGCTTCAAATCCACAAATCTAAAATGACAAACTTAACCAAGCAATCTTCCTTTCTCGTTTCCTTACAGCCACTTTTTTGGTTGTGACTTCATTGAAATGGTAAACACTCAGAAACTATGACCAGATAATCAATTTCCAAATATTTTTGTAATGGTGGTGACAAAAACAAGAAGCTGGGAAGCAGTAGTGAAAAACTAGTTAATTTCTCTTTCTGACTTGTTGTGAGACCTAGAAGATGGAGTCACCAACCAGAGCTGAATTTTGACATTCCAAAGGTTGGTAGGGAGGAAAGATGAGAGGGTATGCAATTACAGAGGAAGCTGAAATTTTATCTAAAATTTATTAAATTATTTTCATTTTTAGAAAACCATCATAACACAGTAACTGTTTTGTGAATTGTTGAGTGTAAGTAAGGTTTTATGAGGCTGTAAAAGGGTAGAGGAAAATCTTGTCTGCAAAAAGTCACCACAATTTTGTACTGATGTGTAAAAAGAGAAAATTATATATAATCGTATGCACAAACCAAACAGCTGAGATGAAGCCAGGTGATAATAGCTAAATTATATAAATGCAAAGTTATTGTTATTATTATTGGTGATGGTGATGATTGGTTCTTTTACCTTGGCGCATTGGAGCCACTCTGCTAAGCATAGTATATATAGAATAAGAAATGTTGTCCGTCCTGAAGACCAAATCATTTAAGGTTTCACTGTTGTTTTTTTATTTTCCCAAGCCAAAAATTGGTATTCCAAAAATCTGGGTGGCATCAGAATTCCTAAAGGCCATTAAATTCAGCTAACCACAGAAAAATTTCTGATTTTTTATCATATTTTTCTCATTTCCCATAGTCCTGCTGGTTTCATTAACCTAGTTACTTTAGCCATTGTAAAGAGAAACCGCCATCAGGCTGAGATGCTGATTTTCATTTCTGCCGCACTTACAAGTGTGGGAACCTATATTTCACAGTCTTACGAAGCTAGCAGCAAAGTAAAGAATATTCCAACTTTCCAAAAGTATCACAACATGTTCCTAGTGCTGTGGAACAAACAACACTGAGTCTTCAGGCATAAGACACAAGCTCTAGGATATTTGGACATGCTAAATGCTAGGTCTTTTAAGAGGTTCTAATATCTTCTCTTGAATCCTGTACAGTTAGAAATGTAGAAATGCATGAAATGCACATTAACTAGATAGACAGCAAAGTATTACCTGTAGTCAGTGGTATTCTGCAAATAATTTCTTATTTGGCGATGCTTACGGTGAGGACACAATACTAGGAAGCAACATGGGAGTCTAGGCTGGGATCTGAGGAGATGGAGTGTGATTTCCTTCCCATGTCTACTCTGCTGGGGCCATGAGCAAGTTGAGTTGGGCCTAGATCTTCCCATGTATTTGAACAGAGGCCATCAGAAGTGACACTGGTTTCAGGACTGACCTTGCTGTGCTGCTGTAACAAAACCAGTAGAAATTAATGTTCACTTACTCATGGTTTTGCAAGCATAAGCACTACAGCTGTGTTAAATTCTTACCATCCACTTCACTGGAAATAAAACTAAGCCTCTACAAAACACTTTAAAATCTGTTACAACATATTTAGGCAAAAAAACTCATAATACAAAACTGATTTCACGGGCCAAAAAGCAGACAATCTTGCCAGGAGTTTGTTGAGATTATATTTTTAACAGAAAAAAACCAGTACTATATACCATGTATATTGCTGTAATAAGATCTTGTGCAGTATGGATATTTTAAATACACATGGTGTACTAAAAATGTAAATTATCATAACTACACTTCATATAAAATAAATATTGTATTGTGTGTAAGATGTTGGCATTGTGCTAAAACATACTGCAAATAAAGTGAATGTGATATTTAATATATATATATAGGTTCATATCAAGTTTCTGTAGAAATAATATAAAGTCTCTCATTCAAGATGTCTACAGGGAAAAAGCAGAATATTAATTTTCATGGTGCTCCATTCCAGTATTTCCATAAGTATTATGCATCTATGTCTAAATGAAACTGTTGCTATATACTAGGACTACTATAGCTGAAAACGTTCCATGAATTGAAAAGGAATCTTTCCATCCTGTAAGTGCCAAATAAGAGGTCACCTCAAAAGTATGGTGGAAAGCATAATTATGAGTGTATTTTAAAAACTTAAATGAATCCAGCTTTGAAAGCTTTATTTTGTTTGTATACTATATTGCAGTTATAAATAGATTTTTAAAAGGTGCTGTGTACCTCAAAAAGAATAATAAAACTTCAAAGTAATGTATATGTTTATTATGTTACCATGACATACAACATTGTGGAGGTGTATATAATTGTGATGGGAAAAGAAAACAGATTTACAGAGTGTGAAATTATGAATTGTTGTTTTCTTTACTCACAGCATTAGTTTAATTGTCCTTTTACATTTTCCAGTAAAATTTTAAGAGACCTGTAGTCTGACAAAGACAAGTTAAAACCAGCATTTAGCACTAGGCCTTTTACCTAAGCTAAATAATTACCAAAATATTAAAAGGTACCCTAAAAGGTACATCTATCATGTATAACATCATCTGAAATAACACTATCAGTATTAAAATAAGCAGTGACAGTCTCACCTGTGACCTTGAAGCATCAAACCTGGAAAAAACGGAAGGAAACCCTCTTCAAGGAGAGATCTGCTGTTTTCTCCTGATCCTGCATTTTAAACTAGTCAGATTCACTCCTAGGCTTGCACAGCAGCCTGTTTCTGTAATCGGGACACACTAAGCTTTGTCTTCATAATCCAGCTAAAGGGATATGGCCTGTCCCTTACAGAGCATCATAACTAGCACCTTTATGTTAGGTAATCATTTCCTTATGCCCACGTTCATAATCAGCACAGGTAAAGTCACTTTCACTTATCACAACCTTCAGGTTGGAAGAGAGGCCAAGAGGTCTTTAGTTTCCCTGCTCAAAGCAGGGTTAATACAGAATTCAGACCGAGTGGGTGAGAACTTTGTCCACTCTTAAAATTCTCCAAGGATATAGATATTGCAACCTAACTGGCTGTCCTGTTCCAGTGCTTAATTATCCTCATAATTAAAGTATTTTCCTTGTATCACATCAGAAACTCTCATGCTTCAATTTATGGTCACTGTCTCACATTCTTCCAATGTGCATTTAAGAAAAGAGCCTGGCCCTGACTTCTTGGTAATCCCTACAATCCCCTGAAGCCTCCTCTCTTGAACAAGCTGAAGAAGCTCAGCTCACTCAGCCTCCCCTCACAGGGCAAGTGCTCCAACCTCAGACCATCCTGGTGGTTATTTGCTGAACTTGCTTCAGTTGAGCAGCATCTTTCATTTACTGAAGGGTTCAAAACTGGATGCAATAGTCCAGAATAGTCTACTGAGTATCAAGATGAGGCAATTAAGCGCTTCCCTTGATCTAGTGTCTACAGTCCTATTTTTTCAGCCAAGTATACTGTTAGCCCTCATCACAGTCAGGTGGGACTTATGTCCAGTTTACTCTCCATCAGGACTCTTAGAGCTTTCCAGCAGAGTTGCTTCCCAAACAGTCAGTCAGGGGTCTAGCATTTCCCAGGTGCAGGACTTTGCATTTGTCCTTGTTGAATATCATGATGCTCCTGTCAGCATATTTGTCTAGCTTGCCAGGTCCATCCAAAGGGTAGCCCTACCTTCAAGAATAGCCACTGCACCCTCAAATGGTGTCATGTGCAAACTAGATGAGGGTGCCTTCTGTCTTCTCCTCCAAGTCATTGATAAAATATGTAACAGGATTGGTCATGAGACAGACTTCTTAGAAATTTCATTTGTGGCCAGTCAGCCAAAGTAGAGCATAGATGGTGAACCTAGACACTTTGACCAGCAATTCAGCCATGTTTTCACCTCACCTCATAATCTACCCAACTAGACAGTAATGTCCCAGATGTGATACAAAGATGGGAGACCATATCAAAATCCCCACTGAATTCAAAGTAGGTGACATCAATCCACTATGAAAATCTGATGAATTATATTCATGGTGTTCCACAACAGAAATATTTTAACATCATGTTTTCAACCCCGTTTGTGTATTCCTTCTAGGTGACAACTGGTCTAACTGATGAGGAGCTCCTCTTACGAGCTGCATCCCATCAACTACAGATCTTGTGTAGTCTAACACTCTGATTAAACTACTTTACCTCATGGATTCTGATATAACTTGGGAAAAATCATAAAATGCACCTGAATATTCACTGAAGTTCAAAGACTAATTTCATTTGGCTGCTCTTCCAGCCCTCTGGTGACTACTTCTCCAAACATTTAGATGATTGAATTTTTCTGAATTGCTTCCAGAAAGCTGAGTGTGTGCTTGCACACCAGTGTACTGGTAGCAGGGCTGGTATGTTTCATTAGGGACAGGATACAGCTTGAAGTACAGGGGAAATGGGAGATTTTTACAAAATCAGTGCAGACTCCTGGAATACAAACTACATAGTTAATTCAAGATCCACATCTCACACATTGAAGCATTTACTCATCTGCAACTTGCCTACAATCCCCCAGAACATTTAATCACATTCATTCTCAAAAACCTGCGTACATATTTAATTGCTTGATGGATCAGGGCCTTAACTGAATAGGGCAGAGCTGCAGTGGAGTGACTCGGACACCTGAGGCTGTAGAACTCATCCAACATTAGACATTCAACATTTATAACAAAAGCATATATCTCAGCCAGTTACTATAGGGCCCCTTCATAATTAATGGAGAGAAATAGACACTTCTAGGGTGCAATTCATCAGTCTTACTTTAAACATCTGCTTTAGGAAGAGATGAATTGCCCCCATCAGGTGCATATTTTTCCCTGCTGGTTATAAAGGAGATGAACGTGGCTACCTCAGAGGCAGCATCTATATTTGAATCCCAAATAAGGCTTCTGAATGGACTCAGGGAGCTATAGAAAAGACTCAGCAACTTGTACATTGCCTCTGAAACTTGTTCTCCTTGATTCCTGACTTGAGTCCCTGTCTGCTGCACTCTGGTCTCTAGTTCTTGGTACATTTTCTATCATACCTGCCCAAGTGCCTGTCTAGCCTAGCCTGCACTGCCTGTTCCTGTCCCCTCACCCCATATTTAAAATCCCTGGCACTCTGATTTTCATCTGAACCTGTGTTAGACTTCTGCCTTACCTCTTAGCCTTGGGATGTACAGATGCTTTGTCTTCTGGGCTTCCCTCCTGACTTCTGAATAATGTACTTTATCCCTAGACTGGAGCATTAAGACTCCTTCTCACTCCTGACATTGATCTTTCTTAATCACAGGCTCCAGCTTGCTCTTCCATCCCATTTCCAGCCCAGTTTAGCAGCCCTGTCCACCCATGCCCTAGTTATAGTAATTAGGCTGTCAGCTATTGAAGAAGTGATAGTATTTGCCACATAACTTTTTCTGCAATATGATTCAATGAATATGACTATTAAATCATACTTATAAAAATAGAAATAAAAAGGTAATACAGACCATTAAAGGAGCAAATGCACTTAGTGGACACTAAGCATGCAGACAAACCTCAATATTTTGATATCTGTCTATGAACAATATGTAGCTAGTGACATTCAGCTATTGACCTTCTGAAATCCCTCAGACATTTTTTTAAAATAGCCTCATGGAGGTTTTTTATCCTCCATGACTGTTCTTTCTTTTACCACCCAAAGTTTCTCTGTAGTCTTTTTTCTACCCCTTCTCTAGTATTTCTCCACCACTAAGTATCAGTAACAGAAGCCGTTTGAACAGAACAGAGCATACCATATTCCCTGAACTCAGCAAACATGCAACCCCAGTGGAAGTCCTCTCTAGGAAGCTCACTCGTGCATTATTCTGTCAACTCAGCCTGCCAATGGAGCACCAGTTTCTCCAATAACAAACACCTTCTGATGAGGACCAAACAAAATACTGATAGTTGTGGTTTTGCTACTACCAGTGACTGTACTTGTTACATCTCTTTACAGATAGTAACTGGGTGACTGATATTCTCCATGTTCGCAATAGAGCAGCCATTTACTACAACCCCAAAACCCCTCCTGATACAAGTTTTTTTAATTGCCTTTAAAATGACAGAAACTTTGCCACAGTACTCAACTGAAAAATCTACTAACCCTTACAGTAAACAGAGATGATGCTAAACGATATAGATTTACAAGCCCAAAATAAAACAAATTATTTGCATATTAATATAGTAATTTTTCATAAAAACCCCAATCAGATTGTTAAATGCAACTGCAATGAAATAAAGGAGAGGGGAGTACAGAAAGGCACAGCTCCTCCAGCCTTGCAAGTGAAATACAGCCATAATAATCCATTCGTCAGCGTCTCTCTACCCTCAAAATTACAGGTGTATTTGCTTTTCTTTGGTTAATCAGTAAACTACTAAAAACAACTCATAAAAGAACAGTAAGCTTTAGTAAATGAGAAATTAATTGTTAGAAACAGCTCAACTATAAAAAAAAAAACTAAAAAATCTCAAGCAACATTATCCTTTCTAACATACCTTTTGTCATTAGCATCCAAAGGGGTCCTGCTATTGCCCTTTTCAAATACTCAAGTATGTTAATGTCCATAATGGTGACCTAATCAGTTTAGGTGTATCATCCAAACAGTTTCACAGAAGCAATTGAGAAAATGTCATTGAGGACTTGCAAATGTAGTGTGCTTCAGCATGTCTGCAGAGCAGGCCAGGGTGTGACGAATGTCAGCTGTGTTATACTCCTTCTCAAAAGCTACTCATCTCTTGCATAAAATCACATTCTAAAACAAGTTTTCATTTGGTATTTAAATGGATAAAGCATGGAGGCACTGTTAGATTCAAGTTCTGGTAGGAGATGTGAGATATTCTTGACATAAATATATCATATTTTGAGCTTGGGATCAGAAGCTATATCCACAAAATGTATCTTAATACAGCATGTCAACAAAATACAAAGCTATGTAAAAATAGGTGCTTGAGCCCTTGACCTATGCATGACAGTGAATGTCTTGCATGTGGGAACATGAGAAAATTTCTCCTAAACTGAAAATGGTAAATTGTTAATAAACAGAACATATAAAATTAACATAAAACAGCTTTCCATTTTTTCTTTTCTCTGATCTGAAAAAAAAAAAATACAGTAACATAAGAAGCTATAGAAAACACGTAGGATGATATTCTGATTTTATGCAAAAAAAGCAGAAGTATCTGGTACTGATTTTAAAGTGAGGAGTAAGGCCATGTGCAAAGAACTTGTTTTACTAGCAAGGAAAACAAATATTTGTGTCACTAACAGAATACTAACGTCAAAATTTTAACCAAGAGGTGTATTATGATCTTTTATCTTGTGCACAGAGCTAAGAAACACCAGCACTGCACAAAGTATCTTAATGAAAATTCTTTAGCTTTCAGCACCATACTATGTTCTTCAAAACGTGTTTTGTAGTGTGAGGAGACAAAACAAAATGCAGAAGCAGACGTTCTTTTCTCTTTATTTGCTCAGAAAACATTCCCTTTAAATTAATTCAAGTCCTCCCACTCAGTATAGAGATTCTTTTTTTCAATATCATGTCTTTTAATCATCAGTGAGGAAATAAAAAACACATCAGACAATAACATATTCATAACTAACAACAATAATAATGAAATGGGGCCACTACAATGGTCTAGAAGACCTATTATGTAAAATACACAAGATTTGAAGTTCTCTCATTATCTTGGGTTTTTCTTATGGCTCTGCAGGGGATGTTAGGACTGAAGGAAGCCATAGGAGAAATACCAAGTGGAATTAGAGTGAAGAAAAAAATGGCCTGAGCCTCTACCAGGTTTCATGTATTGCTTTTATGGTCCTAAAATGTAATTGTTATATTTTATATGTTTTTCAGCTCAGATCATCCAAAACTTCTTGTGGAGAGCAATGCAGCCTATCCACCTCCCTGTTGTTGTGTGCAGCACAAAGGCTTATAGGAGTGTTTGGAGGACACAAAAGCCAATCAAAGGACTATAGAGGACAGAGAGAGCCCAACCTGATGTCTTTTCAGCCACACTGCCCAGGGAATGGCTGAGCCTCAACCCAGGCAGGAGCGGTGAGGATGCCCTAACTACCCATGGCAGTCAAACAGGATCCCTGCCCAACAATCCAGAGCCTGAGCTGTCTCCCTTGTCTTGTCTTGTTATGTAGGGCAGGCTTAGTCTAAGAGTATGCCCTCTTGAGTTTCGTTTCTATAAGGTATCTTTCTCCTTCATTCATGCTCATGTGATGATTTTGTGCTGTGCTTAAACAACAGTGAAATAAACTTCTAAAGCTTCTTTCAGACAAAAAAGTTGCCAAGATCTGTTTTGCCTACAATGCTACCTATTTTTAAAAGAACCTGCTGAATTATCTTTAAGATAGCAACATTTACCTGCACGAGGCAGAATCACAATGTCTGTGAATGGCTTTCCTCCTCCTTACATACAGATTTTCAGAGAAGTTTAGCATATATCTTATGGTCTTCAGGGTTGCATGTGGGCTAGTAGTACAGCCTGGTAGTAGATCTGCAAAACAAAACCACTGATGTATAGGAGCCAGCATCCACACTGTACGTATTTCAATGGGAGGTTGATTTAGACTGGTCTGTATATAGCCCATGAGCTCAGTGCCTGTCAGTGTACTTTCAGTATGCTTTTGGAGAATATATTTCAAATTAGTTCAAATTAGTTTCAGCAGTTCAGTTCCTATTTTCCAAGGTGAACAATCCTCCTTTGAAATCCATTAACAATTATACTCTAGGCTGTACAAGAACAGTTTTAACCAAATTGTTTCTTTTTGCAGGAAAGTGAAACTAGCAGAAATGCCAGTGGTCTGTTTTGTTGTTTTTATTTAATTTACTTTGAATTTCTTGTCAGGAACTTTTATTGCTAACAGTTAATTTTAAATTAGGTCTTTGTGAAGGAACTGAGATGAAAAGATGGTTAGGTCTTAGTGTTGACTGATAACCAAGGTGGTGCTTCCCCATCTATGACATTATCTCTTCTCTGTACATCTCCTGTGCTCAGTGAAAGGCTGTCATTCATGCTGTCTGGGGGCAAATTTTGCCATCTGAAACAAGACCAGAGTCCGTAGCCAGTCTACCTGGGAGGGGACAGCAGTCTGTGAAAGAGCCCAGTGGTGAGTAGGCCAAACAACTGTGTCTCCAAAGGTCCAATACCTTCCAGAGGTACTGTCTGGTTCCTTCAATGGTGAAGCGGTTAAATACAATTATTTAGTTCATTTTGTTCTCTTATAATGTTTCAGAAATTATAACTATCCCCACCTTTACCTGAAAGTTCAAATTGCATTTAAATACAAGCTTTGGACTCCTTTCAACTCTTGAAAATCTGAGTTGTTTTCAGCTGGCTTAAATGAGCATAGCTTCCAGGCTTTGTATAAAAACAATCAACCAAGAGAAATAACCACAGAAAGCATACTTTCACACAGTGGTAGAGTTCTGTCCATGTTCTCTTGTCTCTCACACTCTAGTACAGCACCCCACACTGTTAAACATAATTTTTTGCCATCTCTACTGCTGAGAATCGGTTGGATGCTTCAGTTCCATCAGCTCTTCAGTTGTTTCTATTGTTTCAGATACATGCTGTTATCATCAATTATCTGATTTCAAGCAACAGAAATGTGTTTTCCAGATTATCAAGCTTTTTGTCACATTAGAATTTTGCTTTAACATAGATAAGGTATAGCTTCATAAAGTTTTATACTGCCCACACTGAGCAAGGGGCAGGCTGACTCATTGACACGGAATAGAAAGCAGAGCTTTTCATCTCTATGTCACCAGCTGAAATTCAGCAAAGGTCATAACTGATAACCAACTGAGATTTTGATGGCCTTATGAAATTAGCTGATGGTCTTGTTATAGTGACTAGTGGACATATGTTCTTATTATAAAAACCATTATAACGATTGATAACCTCTCTTGGTCGACTCAACAGAGAAATGAGGAACTGAATGAGGCACAGGTGCTCAACCACTTTCTCACATCCACAACCAGCACCTGGAAAATATGTTTAAGGGCCTGTTGCCAGGGGTTAAGTGTGTTCCACCTATTCTGAAGCAGAAAGAGTTCAGACATGTAAGCTATTAGTCTATTACCTTTCTTAAATGCCATGCTATTCCAATTTTTGCTTTAGAAAAAAAGAAGAAAGAAAAGATACTGACTCAGTCCAAAATTCAATTTGACCTAGACAATCAGGGCAAATTAAATATTCCACAGTAACACTGAAAATAATAGGTGCAATAATATATGATTGAACAGTATAATTTTATAATTCTCTACCAGTATTAAGTTCTGGTATTCTGATGTATGTTGCATGTAAGTTTTTTCCAGTAGAAACCAAGATGTTTGTGTCATATAAGAAGATACATGCTATGGAGTTTCTCGCTGAAGCTGGATTTTAACTTCTGTTTAAAAGAAGATAACTTCATTAAAAGGAATGATGAAAAAGTTTTATTTGTCTCCCTTTTTTAGGGTTAAATTTCTTCTGTTGCTGTTAAGTGTAATTTTTACATTAAGGAAATTATTTCCACTTGCCATTTTCTTAGCATTGGAAGTTATTTTTTAAGCTAATTTTACCAATTCAGTTAACTATCAGCCCTTTCAGACTAATTAAAAAAAATCTAAAGAAAGGTACTGCCAAGGTTGGCCATGGATGCCAGAAACTCAGTGGTTTCTCCTGAAACAAGCAGAACATATAACACTTTAGCAATTTTTCCTTCACTGTACTTAAACCAGATTTCCCCAGGGCTTACAAAACCTGTGCATTTAGTAGAGTCTGTTAATTCATTCATCAAGTGCATTATATAAACCACTCTGTTGTGCACCTAAAATTAAAAAAAATAATAATTTTTAAAAAGAAGATAAAAAAGGTGCATGCGAAGGTAATGGTTGGTGCTCATTGAAGGACATGCTTTTTAGTGTTTGGCTGTGCATGTTCACACAAACAACTGTTGCAGCAATTATTTATGATTTAAAAACATGGGAATGTTGTGGTGACTTTGCATTAGAAGTCTAGTGTATGTCAATTGTTTTATTCATGATAAACAGATCATTTAGTTGGAAAAATCCCATCTGCCTAGATATATCTCTTATTATTTATGAGAACCATGTTTAGGAATGCAGGCAGCACATGTGCATAATTAATCCTGAAGAGAATTAGACATTGTTTGATTCACAGCTGAATGCAATTAGCATTAGGAAGTTTACATATGTTGGCAATAACACAGATTAGCAACTAAAGTGCTTGTTAAAAAATTTAACCTGAGGCTGCTGGAGCAGACCTCTCTTAATGATGCTTTAAATGTTGTTGATGAAGTAATAATCAATTTTGTTTTATAAATAGTAAATCAAGAATTTAGGTCTAATTAGCTGTGCTACAGATCACTTCACTTACATTTCCAATGTACATGTGATGTGTGCTCTGAACTTTCTTTGAGTCTGGTGTGCAAATAGTTGTTAAGGGAAAGATGTCATCCCTTCTGTAAAAAAAAAAAAAAAAAAGAAAGAAAAAAGTCACACATGGGGAAGAATGAGATGTCTGTGGTGGGAGTGACTCTGTGCTCCTGGCACTCAAGAAGGAAAGAGCTTTTTCTTTGTTAATTCAGAGCTTTTTAACTGAAGGATGAAGAAACAATGCCTTGTCTGCCTTTTTAAAATATAATAATTAGATTATAATTCACAGTCTGTGAAATGAAGCCCTCTAATGGAGAGGGAGGAGGAAAAGAGAATGTAAGTGATGAAAGTGAGGAGGCAAAGTAAAATTGAGCTGTAATTGTTTTCACTTCAACTTTAAGAAGTTCAACATTAATTAAAATGTTTCTGCACCACTCACCACCAGATTGGCACAAAAGAGGGCTGGCTGGTATGTGCAGCTGCTGACTGGCAGGGATGTCAGCACAGCAGTTGTCAGTAAGTCTGCAGTCCCCGCCCCCCCAATATATTCTGAAGAAGACATTGCAGTTAGAGCAAACTGTTCTGTTTTTATTCAAGTAGCAGATTACAATTTCCTTCAGGTAAGAAATTACATCCTGAAATACCTAAAACCACTTGAAAATTGTGCCAAGATATCTTTGCTGCTACTTTGGCTTAGGGTTTGCTTTGTTTTTTTCATCTTCAACTATGTTTATTCGTACATGAGGTATTCAGAGACATAAACTTCAGCTGAGTACCTACCATGCCCTAAGAGTCAGCAGGAGCTGGATCCATGAAGAGTTTTCCTTCTCCCTCATTTATATTGACTTCTTACCATCTAAACATTTCTTCATGTAAGTAGGTGCTCTTGGGGGATATGTTGTGTAGTCCCCATAATCACTCTTCATATGTTGAGGGGCAGGAGAGACTACTAATTACTGTTAGTGAACTAAATGACAGGAGGGTACTGTAGCCCCTGCTGCTTCTGGTAGATGCCTGTGTGTCCCTGCACCAAGCACAAGGACAACTATGCCTATAGCCTCAAGCCTTCCTTCCTCAGCAGGATGAGAAGCCCGTCTCACAATGGGATGGAGAGCCAGGAAAATTTTAAAGTAGCTGAAGGGAGAGGGAGCAAGCAGAAAGCCAGAACTGATGTGACTTTGCTTCCCTCAGAGCCAAAAGAAACTCATTTTGCATGTGACGACACAAATTGGGCACTTCCTTACTCACTCATATACACCACTGCCAGAGACTGTAAATAATCTTGAAATGGAGTCAGGGCTAAACTGGAAAAGGCATTCAGACTCCTAAAAATGGGAAAATGTGCTAGTAGGCATTCAAGAATGAATAAGAGCTCTCATCAGAGCAAGAACGTGGAGCACAGAGCAGCTCGATTGGCCGCGTGTCCTTCAGGGAAGCACAGAAAAGAGCAGCTGGCCCAGAGGGTTTCCCCACTGAAGGGCAAGCTCTGCCCATAGCTCCGGAGGGAAAGGCTGAACCTATAGGGAAAGCCTGCACATGTGTGAAGGTTGAGTGGCTTCTTCTTTAAATAAGAGCTGCAAATTTGTAAGTTCTGCTCAATCCCATGATTTAATACTTGTTACATCAGTTCTGTAGGTTGTGTGGGAGCTTATGATGCTCCCCTTAGTGGCTGTGCCTGATCAGACTGTAGGCATCACCTCAATTTTTGTACAGAAAAATAGTTGTCTGCATCCACTCTTAATTCCCAGTATCTCGTGTCTTTAAGTCCTATAAAAACCCCACATGATTCTGAGGAGACATGGCAGTAGTCTGGTGTAATTTTAAGAAATTTCCAAGACATCCTGTTTGTTTATCTTTGTTTAGCTGGTAAAGCCAGATGAAAGGAACAGGATACCTTGTATGTCAGGAAACTGAAGTGAATTAATAGACTGTTATATCTCACAAGAAAAGAAAGAACAAATGAATGAATGAACTTTGACTTTTCTTAAGTAGGCAAGGCAGCCAGGCTCTGACTGATGTTTACAAAAACAGATGCATTTGAAGCAGCACCGTATGGAGAACTAGGAAGAGTTTAAGATTTAGGCAGGAAGAGCCTAAGGAACCAACAAAATGGGAAAAACCTCAACTCAAAAATACCTTTATAATCTTTTCTAGAAAAGACGCTCTCGTGAGCTAAAAAAGGAATAATTTCTGCACAGATGGATGAGAAAATTAAGAATTAGGTCATAAGGAATACAAATGGAAGTAGAAGTTTGGATGCACCCCAATGAATAGTTTCACTGCCTCCAAACGTTAATTACAACAATCTTTTGGGTAATGAGAGGAGCTTTTCTTGTTTTCATGCTGTTCTTGCTTACAGATCAAGGGGCAGGTTTCAGGTCACCAGACTTCCTCCAGTGACGGCCCTTGCCTCTGTTTATGACTTGAAACAATAAAACCCTTAAGCAGATGTGAAGCTTTGGAAGACTGAGTACTACTACCTGTTAGATACTGAAATAGCATCCTCAGTGTGTATTAATGAATCCATAAGTAAAAGGATTGTTTATCGTCACTTTTCCAATTCAAATTAATTGAACTCATAACTGACAGAAATTTGTTGAAAATAAGAACTTTTCACTTCTTCCTTTTTCTAATATGCTCTATAAGGTGAATAACATAAAACAGAAAAGACCATTGCTTTGTTCAATTCCTTTTCTTCAGCTAAAGCACTGATATTTTTCTGCAGTTCTTCATTCTGTGCACTTTTATAGGTTGAAAATACCAATTTACAGAAAAAGTAGCCAAAGAAAATGCTATTATTTACAGAATAGCAGTAGCAGCATATTCTACTTCCAGCTAATTACAACAATGTCCATATTTTCTGTGAGAAGTAGGAAGAGATGTCACAGTCTAAATTATTCTATGTTGACTTTAGGAGGACAAACATTTGTTGTTGACAGCTATTTGATCTGCCTCATAATTATGTCACAGTGACAAAATAAAACTATATTTCATTCTCCATTTCTGTGATCTTTCACCTAGATAAGAACCAACACCTGGCATCTTTTCAAATTTTCTTTTTTCTTTACATCAGTGGCAAAAGTTAAAAAGGTAACATGAAAAGAAAGATGAAAAAGGAATGCTGTTCAAATTGAAGGACTGCAGTTTCAAGTTTCAATCCTGTATCAAAACATCTCCGCCTCATCTTCTTTCTCAGTCATCACAAATGAAAAGTACAAAGAAGTACACAAACATCAGTACAATGCCGTGTGTGTACTGCTATCCAAAAATCACAGTTACAAAATTATACCTGACATATCAAAAACTGACAGTCACATCCTCAAGATTTTCTTCTGTTCATTCCCATGGACCTTCTTTATTAATAAATCTGACACATAAAAAGCATCTGTATGACTAAAGTGTCAGTTACTGGAAAGATCGTTTTGATCTACTTCTTAACTTTTAGAAGAAATATTCTCTTTTTTATGAAGACAGGATCCGTTCACTGACTGCTAGCTTTCAAATGACCACCTCTTGAAGTTTAATTTTAAGTTTTAAATAAATATTGTATGCATGCAGAATAATTATGATGCTCCAGAGAGACACTGTATAATGACATTGATTCTTTTTTATCTAAAAATGCCAAACCCTTGAGGCAGGAAAGTCTGTATTTGCCACAGATAGATGTAGGTTCATTCTACATGTTAAATTATAATAGGTGTTCATGTTTCTGTCACTAAGCAGGGAGCAAAACTTCCAGCTTCTTAAAACTTATTGATAAAAATGGCCTTTGTTCATACATTTTATATGGAACATTTCAACTATGGAATAACTGTTGTATTAAAAATAAAATATAGTTTATGAATTGTCTTGTGATGCTGTGGAATTGCTGAAAAGAAAACATATTGGGTTTCGATACATGTTAACGCTAAGTGAAGCAAGCATTGTTTTTTACTAAGAAATGTTGTGTACATGTTATTCATAAAAGTATATGGTTATTTCAATACTAAAAAGAAATGGAAATCCCTGCTTAAGTGTGAAAATTACCACTTGTGCATGCAAAGCATCTTCTCATTTCATTTTTATTATATTTAGTATTCATAAATAAGTGTTCTGATTTGATATTAACCAAAAAGCCCCAAATTACTTTAAAGCTATAGACAAAAAGTCAATGATGTGGATAAAGACTTAAGCAAACTCATTTTTTTTAATTTGTTGTTTGGTTCACCCCCTAGGTTAGCAGGCTTTTGTCAGGAAAGAATGATTTCTTCTACTGAACATATATTTGATAATTCATAATATATAAGGATGCTTTAAAAAACAACTGATGTCTTGAACACCTGCATTTGCTTAAAAATTACCAAGTACAGAGTCATTAATATATTATTATTACTTTTTCTTCTTCATAGTAAAGAATAACAATTATATATATAACAATGATATCACCATTAATAATGAATCATTCTTAATAACAACAAAAATGACAGTGACAACAGAATTAATGGAATGTTTCATATCCTGATCCAAAATACACACATTTTGGGAACTACCATCATGCAGATATTGAGAATCAAGGGGGGAGAAGGCTCTGAAGACTATAGTAAGTACCTAGAAAAAATTTCCTTTGCAACCTTAGCTTTCATTAAGTTTCTTGGTAGATTCATTCCTCTCATTTAAATGCAGCTAAAAATTATTCATCTGATACTGTATTATATATTGACATGAACTCCTACAGACTTTTTTTTGGGTGAGAGATGGGCACATTTGGAAATTCCACCTACCTAAATATCTATTTTAAGGTAGGTGAGTATGCCTCTTGAAGTGTGCCCCTTAAGGGCTAGCAGACTAGACATCTAACTCTTAGATGTTATTCTTGAAACAAATGTTCCTGCCTTATTGTTTTGGGGTGCATAATGACAGCAGATTATTATATTTCAGTAGTTATTCCTATGCAAAAAAAACAACTGTGTTTAGAGAAAATTGATGCCTAACAGAAAACACACCAAACCAGGCTGAAATGTATAGACTAAAATTGCAACTATTCTTCCATTGCATTTCATATACATTTGGTTCCAGTGGTTTGATTTCAGTAAAGTCATGAACCAAGTGCTTACTGCCTTAGAAGGCTCACAGAAATTCTGTCCTGAAGCACATATCATCCTATGGATGAGTCTTCCTCCAGTGAACAGGCTTCTTTCTCCTGGTCTTCCTGTTCCATCCTCAGCCAAGGTTGTGGACTCACTGCACTCCTGGAAATTCTTCAGAAGTCAGGATTAGCAGGAATATGCCAAAAGCATGACATACCTTAGTCATGTGAACTGTTGCCTAGAGAGAGGCATTCATCTCACTTACTGTGAGAGTTCTCCACATGAGTGAGGCAACTGGACTCCTTGTAGACTCATGGAAAGAAATGGACATTTCTAGACAGAGATTCATTTGACTTGTTTTCCACATCTATCTTGAGAGAAGATTAGTTGTACTTGAACACTACTATTCCTTCCCACTGATTACAGAGGAAACATAAAGCATTCTTGGAGGTGCAGATATTAAAGACCTCTGAAATTTGAGGTCTGAATCCTATTTAAAGCAAACAAACAAACCTAATTTCCTTTGTCTATTCATAAACTTGTTTGTACTTTCCTTCAATATGTTTTGTTAGCAGTACCTTTTTCGTTTACAGTTAAATTTGCTTAAAGTTTCATGCACTATATTTCTCCATCATATATTTTAAATGTTTCTCTGCTCTAGACATAGTCTTAGAGAGAACTGTTGTTGGATACGCAGCTGGACAAAATGAGACTATGTCCTCATCACTCATCACCATGTCCTGACTTTTTAACTTCCTTCACTCTAGAAAGAAAAGTTTGCACTGGGCTTCCAGATTAAAGTATTCTCATAAACATTTGAAAGTATTGTGACACAGTTTTTATCATAATTTTAAAGTAAAATTTCCCATTTATTTTATGAAGAATTGCTCCAGAAATATTTTAGTGATTTGGCCCAGTGTAGATTAAGCTGAACATCTTTGTTTGCTATTTTGTTTCTAAGATCTGGTTCATTATTAATTCACTTACTATTCTTTGCAATTATACTGAGTGTAATTGTTTTGCTACTCATGTGGCTGTCAGAGTATTTTTATAGGCTTTCCATTAAAATTAGGCAAACATTAATAGACATTTAAAGCATGTTACCATTTTTGGTAAAACTTGAAGATGTGGTCTACTAAAAGTGAAAAACCCTAGTACTGAAATCTGAACACTTCATTTTAAATATATAGTTTTACCCTTGAAGTCTATGTAATTGGAGGTTTACTAATATTTTCTTTTTGCCTGAATCGAGAACATTGACCTGGATTCAGTTAATGATGGACTGTCTAGTTATGTACCTCCTAAACAGAAGTACAGTGTCTCCTTGCAAGATATTGGGTCATCCAGGGATCTGCAAGACAGCAAGAAGTAGGTCAGATAATACCCTCATAATTCTAGAAAACTCTAAAAAAAAACAGTATAGGCAATATTTCAAGTCCAAGCAGGGAACTTACTCCCTAGGGACTGTTCTGGTAGGTTTTCTAGGTAAGAGGCTATTTCCAGAAAGCACAGACGTGATATCCGCAAGGACAGGCTTGGTGATTATCCACCTTCTATTGAATTTTAGGCAGCCCAACAAGTTCTCCGGTAAATAATGTTAGAAATAAAGTGCATCTCTCTAATGGAATCAGTAAGGCTATCAGCTACGCCACACTTAGCTGTTTCACTGTGCTGTTCTAGTTTATAAGGAAAAAAAATAAACGTGTGCATTGTACGCAGCATCTAATCCAGATGTGCACAAAGGCAAAGGAAAAGGCACAGAATGAGTGCCAGAGCAGTTACTCTTTCTCTAAGCACACTGTTTATGAATATGTATATGTGAGCTAAATAAATCTCATAACTCTTCCATGTAACATGTAATATTTGTGACAAGAAAGGTGAAGAACAGCATTTCCAAGGGTATCCTACAGAATGGTTGGTTAGGAACTCTCCCCAGGAGACAAGAAACCTCTTCCAGCTTGGGAGGAAGGAGGGGACAAAAACTGTCCAGCTCGGGGATTGAATATGAAGGGCATAATCTTCTTCCAGTATTTTTATAAAGTTAGCCCCAAAATAGAATCCCCAACCAAAACTTTTAAGCTGACATAACTTCATATCAGCCCACCTTACATTTCTCAGGGTGAGAGCAGTTGCCAAAAAGAAAATGTATCATTCTAGGTAAAAGTAACACAAAGACAAAGCAATGCTGGTACTTCCCTCTCTGTGCTTTGCTAAGAAGGGAGAGAAACAGAAAGTCTTCTTGGCCTAAAGATGCTTGAATTACTACCTAAGTATAGAAACAATTTATTACTCCTCAAGGCTGCATGACCTAAGCCAGAACTGAGGCTGCACATGATACATGAGCTGGATTTGAGATCTACATAATTTTTGTCTTTCTTAGTGTTATTTTGCAGAATATCCCCATGTAGTGATTTAGGGTTATTGTTTCATTTGTGTTTACTGAGAAAGAGAGGGAATTCTGTTATGGACTTTACCTTTAAGCCTCTGTCAAATAACTTGTTCTGAGGTCAGGCTCACTTCCTAAAAATCTTCTTGCAGTTTGAAACTGCTGTCCACTGTAATGTCTCAGGCCCATGCTAGTTATACATAGGAGAAATCTTGCAAAACGATATAACACCATGTGGCAACAGAACAACAGGCCCAAACCATTTCAAAATCCCTTACTGCATTTGGCACAGTCTTCACTATGCTGAAATAATTAAGAAAAGAGTGTAATGATTATTTAGCAACATATGAAAAAAGAAAAGTTAATAACGCCTCAGTACCAATCTGTACTTCGATTAACATTTATTTTTAATAGCTTATTCTAAAAAAAAAAAAAAAAAGTAGATCGTCTATGTATAGAAGTGTTTCAGAACTATTTATCATGCCTTATGTTACACATACATTTAAGCAAAAGGCAAAGACAACAAAGAAAATATATGTTATAATAAAAAGCAAACACATACAACTCTTCATCTTAAATTGTGCTTGCCAGGCAGGAATGCAGGAATGCCGGAATGCCAAGTATCTCTCAATAGTGTGAGATACCTTTAAAAGGATTTCCAAGTAAAGGAGACAAAATAATAATTTCCATACATCTCATGGCTGTCCAACTGTGTGTTCATAGTTCCTTAAATTTGTTTAAGGGATGTAGTATGGACTAACCTATCTATACTATATTAAATCATTAGCTCTTCCATGGAACAAAGAGGAATTTGGCATCTGAATATAGTATAGTTGAGTGCCTTAAACACCTATAGGCCTGTAAAGACCTATAGTCCAAGACAAAGACAAAGTTGAATTCTACTAGTCTTTATTTTTTATTTTTTTTCCCCTAAAAGCCCGAGATTTTATATGCTTAATGAAACTAGGGAAATTAATACTAAATAGGTCATTAAACTTTCCTGTATAATAATTAAGCAACCAGCTCCCCATGTGTCTTACTTGCAAATTAAGAAAACCTAGAAACAACATCACATTCCTACGTATTGATTATCACCCAGAAAATTCATTACTTCTAGCTCTGTGTTCTTCAGAGAAGTTGTTCTCCATCATTATTATTATTATTATTATTATTATTATTATTATTATTATTATTATTATTATTATTATTATTCCCCTTTCATTCCCCTCCAGTTGTCAATGAAAGAAGCAGCATTTCAAGAAGAACAATTAGGTTGGTTTGTGACACTGGACTCCTTGGGGATAGTTTCAGAGCACCGCTGTAAGTAAGCCTGTAGGACACAGTTTCAAACAAACTATGCTCTTACAAAGGGTTTTTCTTTTTTTCCTGTGCCGTGTAATGCGCACAGGGATGTATGTATTCAGGATGAGGAAAGAAAATTAATAAATGGAAGAAAAACAATAAAGAAATTAAATGGTGTTTAATGAAACCCTTGTCTACATGCTCTCTCCTTAGAAATGACTATTTGTAAGTGCAAGTCCTTATCCCAAGGTATGTCTTAGTCTAGACTGAGGCAGGAAACTCTAGGTCAGACATAAGGTGACTAAAAAAATGCATCTGATTTATTCCTATCTCTTAATGTGAAATGTGTATTTGAAGACTAAAAATCTCAGAAAGACTTTTTTGCAACAGCCAATTACTCTCAGCTTTTTAATTCTAGCAATGCATTTGGAACATTTCCATTGTTCTAAGGGTTAAAAACTTCACCGTGACAATGACGAGCCTTATTACTCAGTCAAAGTAAATGGATCACCATATAACCTTTCAGAAATGTTCTTCCTTAAGCTATTAAAACATTCCATGCCCTTAGATGACAACAATTTCTCTGCCTTTTGAAATTTCTTTTCTATCCTGCAGAGTTCATAGAGATATGCTTGGTTAAAATCAACTTATATAAAACTATGCACTGTAAATTCTGACACTTCTGTTTGAATCTCTTTTCAAACACTTGTCTTTGCTCACCATAATAGATGTCAGTTCTTCTGATGTAGTTCAAGCATGAGCTTCATATGAAGACTCAGCTATGTCTATTGCATTTCTGAAGCTACTACTCACTGAAGTTTTGTGCTGTTTGACATCAAAGATAGGCAAGAATCACCTGCTGAGTTCACATGCATGGAGCAAAACATCTTCAAATCACTTGTGCTAGACAAAAGTTTTTCATATTAAGCTTTCACTATCATGTGGACTTAAAGACAAATGTAGTCCTTGTTAAAATTGCAGCATCGTGTTATTAAACTATGCATCTGGGCCTCATGATTTATATACATTTTAGGACAAAAGATAATAATTTGGCTGTTTTATTTTTGGAATCAATTGCAAAGAATTCTGTTGCATCAAAAAAAATTGTTTTTCATTCAATACGCAGTGATTTTGCTTAAAGGTAAAAACAATTTGAAAGCATAGAATGCTCTAGCTTAGAAAAAACACAGTGCTCTACTTTTTCAAACTTTAATAGCTGACTTTTTTTTTATTGATTTGAAAACCGGAAAGAGGCAACAGTTAAAAAACATATTGTATATCAGGAACATTAATGAAACAAATTCCTATTCTAAAATTTCACAAATCTGTTTTTGTATAAGCTTAATCAAATAACATGCTGAAAAAATAAATATGAATGTAGAAGAAAAAATGATTATGAAGGATCAAGAACTGCTGTATAGTAGATATCTCTCTAATGGGTGCCTAGTAAGTATAACTATGCCAGAGTCTTTAATCACAATGACTCCAGTGATGACTCTGTATGTAAACCTGATTCAACATGCATATGCATAGGAATTAGATTTTGGAACAGTTGTGTACTAAAAATGTTTATAATTAGTTTGCATTTAATGTCACCAAGTGACTGCACTAAATGCAAACCAAAATACAATGGGGAGTATGATCGTTGTGAGACAATCTAATGCCTTGGGTGTGTCAGCTCAGTCAGCAGACACCAAGATGTAGTTGCCAATTTTAACAGACTGAAGATTTTAGTATTGTAGGGCCTCCAATGTTTTTTTATTCATTTAAGTGGCTTGAAATCAATTTAAAAGAAAAAAAAGAGATATTTTTCCCCTACTATTGTTTTTCCATTTCTTTAGTATATGGATCCAAGGGAGCCAATGTGCCTAACACTTTCCAATCTCTGCAGTTGTTCCATAACTGCAAGGTTAAAACCCTAACAGGGCAGATCATTAACTCACTCCTGACTATTTAAATTTTTTGTACCTAAATTAAATGCCTACTTTAGCATTTCTAATATTAATATGTTTCTTGTTTTAAATACATGTTATATTTACTGAGGGCTGAACATATTACAAATGGAGAGAGGAGCTTGGTTGTGCTAGGTGCTTATGTACGTACAGGTTTCATGCAAGGGTGAGGGACTTCTTAGTCCCTTTAAGGACTGCAGCACTTGTCCCTGCATCGCGAGGCCCAGAGGTGCTCCCAGGTCTCATGCATTCATCCTAGCTCTGTCCTAAGTACATTTTGTACTGGGATGCAAACAGGTCAACTACCCTTCCTTTCTATTTATCCCCTCCTCAAGTCTTGTTTTCCATGCAAAATAAATCTAAGCATGTGGGCTAGCAGGGAACAATGTCTGCCCCAGCAGCAACTGTATAACACCTGAAACACTTCTGGTATATGCAGAATTTTAGGACACACCCAACCCCAGATGACCAAGCTCTGAAATAGACTGTCTCTTATTGTAGGATCAAATACCCAAACAAATCAGAATCTGCCAGTGAAAGCCTCCTAGAACTTATAGACCATACTAAGACCTTAATATGCACAAATGAGACACCAAGGCTGGAACTACAGAATGCCTTATGAAGAACAATCGGGCTAAGCAACACAGAGTAGTGAATCTGCTGAAAAGGTGGCTGACACAGAATATGGGTTACAGACTATGCTGGTTTACTTAAAGCACAGTAAAGCCCTTGCCTTGTAGTTGTGGCTTCTTCAAATCTGTCAACATTAATTTAATATCATACTCTTAACATGAATTGTATTCAACATGAGGTATTTCAGGATGTATTTATGCCTGTGCTCAGATTTAATTAGAAATGAGAAATATGGCAGAAGGAGAGAAATCACTGTTGCACAATTGGGCCCTAATGCAAAGAAATTTCTCTAGCCGTTGACAGTTAAGAACTGCTCGATTAGCAACCACAGTAAAAGAAAAGCAATCTACAATTAAAATTAAAAAGCAGGATAACAGCTGCTCCAATGCTTCTACAAAAATCGCTTATGGAAACAAGGAAAAGACTACCCATGACACCAAATACCACTGTAAGATAACTAGATTGCAGTACTGGTATTAGAGTTTAACATCTGTGAAGTTGCCACAAAAGTGACCTTTATATTTGGCTTTCGTGTCAGAGGAACTCGAATGAAACATTCTGTTATCAAAGAAAAAAAAATAAATTCAAAGAATCTCTTCTACCATCAGTTTTGCATTGTACAACTCTGATTTCCCCATACTTTACACAACAGAGACAAGTTTCTGCACACAGAAATAGTGTGCTGCCCAGATAAAAATAGTTTGTCTTTAATGAGTTTTATACACCCAGTCATCCTAACATCTGAGTCCACAATACACAGAAGTAAGCAACAGATTAAACTAAAGTATCCACAAGAGAAAGCACAAAGCACCAACAGCGAGCGGGTCAGCAATCTCTCATTTGTGAGGTATCAAAGGCTGTTGATAGATCTAATAAAATTACTCTGAACATCTGACCTTTGTCCATGGCCAGAAGGAATGCAGTTATACAATAGGGAAGGGAAATCGCTGGTGACAAAATGTAGTTTCAAATAAACTATGCTTCTACTGGCAATTTTTCTTTATCCGCTATCACGTAATGCGCAGAGGGATGTACAGTATGTACTTAGAACAGGAAATGAAAGTGAAAAAAATGGAAGCTAAAACTGACACTAACAATACTGAAATTGCTTAATGGAGATGCTGTGTACATACTCCCCCAGGCAACAGATCCCTGCAAGTGTTTAGAGCTTCTAATTGTACTGTATGTCTTAATAAACAGCAGGTTACAGAAACTCTAGGTCAAATGTTAGACAACAGAAGGATTTTGCCTATAATTTATTCAAAAGTTTGATTGTATCATTGCACATTAGTAGGAAATCAAACCTCTGTTACTAAACTAATTACTGCCAAGCATCACTAACGTATGTATACATGTATTTTTATGTGGATAGAAGCATATCTGTGTGTGTGCATATCTATAATACATATATTATGTATGTTATTTTCTTTATGTATCTATAGATATATGTATGTATAGATGTTTTCCTGAGAGTTGAAGGCATCACCGACACAACACAGAAAGCTTTTCATGTGTCTGTGTTTTATTTATTTAGCATCATGATATTTCTTTTTTGCAGAAAATACTAGGAAATTTTGTTAGATTCTCTTGTTTTAAAAACAAGAACGTGCATCAAAATACATCTGATACAGCCTGTCTGCTCAAGCAATTCTCCACCCAGCTTCCCTCTCTGTTTTGCTGAGTTAGGAAACAGTCCTATAACTACGCCAAGGACCTGTCTTGGAAAAGGACTCTGTACCAGAGGATCCAGTACAAGATTGAGAGTTAATATTACCAGTTGTTTGAAACAATCTAAGCTTCCTTTTGTGCAGACGTGCAGAAAAGAAATGAGGTGGAGCAATAGCAAAGAAATAGCATAGCCCCCTTGGGTTCTCAGGGTGCTCTTCCCCAGTTTCATATCCTTCCATGCTGCTCTGCTTCTGCCAGCTGCCTCTGGAAAAGCTGTGTCCACCTTGTCAGTGAAGTACAACTTTGATACCCTGCTAAAATGTTCAGAGAGAAGACATTTGCTCAAGTTTGAGGGCTCTGATTAAAAGAAACCCCAGTATGGGCTCAGACCTTGTCAGAGATAGTCTAGACACACTCAGCACTTTGACAAGTAGATATTAGAGAAGTCATTATTATTTCTGAGAATGCTGCCTCCCCATTCCAGCCAAGGATGCTGAAATGCCTCTCATTTAACTGTGTACCTTCCTGGCTATAATGTGGATTTATAACATCAAGCATCTGATAGGAATATGTAAGGCTGATGACAGAAACATGTGCAGAAGTGCATGGGTGATGAAGATAGAGGTTTAAGCCTGTTTCCAAACCTGCTCTCCACCCTCTAAGGAACAAAATATTTATAATATTCATAAACATTTTGTCTATTGGTATAGCACAGCTTGAAAAGCCTAAGGACCAAGTAGCTTCCCTATAACAGTATCAGAGAAAAAAGAAATGGTAACAAACCACAGATTCTATCCCTTTCATAGATTAAAGGTGAAGCAGAAACCTTTGGAGAAAAGCTAGTTTTCCAGTCCTCCTAAAGTTTTTTCAGTAAGGCTGAGTGGAAAGCCATATAGATCAGCTTGTTAATTGTAAAAAAGGTTTTGTGAAACTATATAACTTTTATGATTTTGCTCTTAAGTCAAATGAAATTTAGAGCTATCAAGGAGTTTATTTAACTGCTGTAGGTTATTTCTACAGAAAATCTCTCCATGTCCACACAGGAAACAAAACTAGAGCTAACCAAAATTAGTGATCCCAAGGAACAAGATACTTTTAAAGGAAATCATCCAATCTCTGACAAGGAGTGGTGGCAGGAGGACTATACCTGTACTCTTCAGAGTACTCTGATGGCCAACCTATGCAACTAAGATCAGCCGACAACACAATCCACCAGCCAAACATCCCTTGTCACAACCAGACACTTTCTAACCAGAAAAAAACAGGTAATTGTACCAACAAGTCAAAATTTTCAAGACCAGACAAAAATAAATAAGTAGAATATGAACAGTTTTATATATAAAGTAGACATAAAACCACTCAAACACCATAAGAAATACAGTATATTCCTCTTATAATGTTTTGAGGTATGGTAGGGGTCTCCACCCAACAAAATGAATCTGTTGATGTTTCAAAAAATCTTTCATTTGAAAAAAATAAGCAAGTAATTAACCAAGGATGATATTGATAATAAAATATACATCTTATTTCTTAAACTATATCTCCTAAGATTATAAGAAATCTTAATTATTTTCCTCTGGAAATTATACATTTTAAATAAGTTCAAAAATGAAAAAGAAACACGCCATAAAATGGAAGTTTTGAAAGAAAAATAAGATTTTAAAAGTTAATGTAAAAGGGCACTATGACCTTTCTGAAGTTTTCCTATGGAACATTCAAGTGAAGCAGACATACTTTTGTTTAACATTTGTATATAGATAAAGAAGTGCAGGATGTTATTTGTGTCGTGGGTTGGGGTTCTTTTGTTTGTTTGTTTTGTTTTGTTTTTAATCAAAAATCTTCCACGAAGACCAAAACAAAAAGTTGATGATTTCTTTTGAACAACCACTGCTTTATAAAAGTAATGACTAGAATCGCTTGATACAAAGAAGAAAGAAAGGAAGGATATACGTTTTAACCCAACACTGAAAAATGGGTATGAAACTTGTCACCAAGGGTCAAAAATTCTTCTTCCTAATCTTTTATTATGGTGATATTTAACCTTAAAACTCATGAAAAATATACTCATCCTACTTTGGCTATTTTGACTTGGTTTTAATAGCAAACTTCAACACTAAATTCTTAATCCCAAGAGAGCTAATTTCTCCCACTCCAAACAAACCCTTTCTGTGTCTATATTTGTTCTTAAGTGTTACTAAGCAATAAATCCTCACATAAAATCTACCTTAACTCATCCACCCCTAGTATTTCTCTTCTAGGTTATTTGAATGTATAAAGAAACCATGAAGTGTGGCAGTGGAGAGGTTTGCCATAGTGATCTGTAAACTTCTAGTAAAATAGTCAACATATATTTTGAGTAGCCTTTTCATTAACTGTAATATTTACCAAGGAGTTAAGCTTTTAGAAGTATAACTAACTATTGTTACTTATGCCTATCGTTTATTATGAGAAGGGAACCAAAAATTTATCATTAGACGCTACTGCCACCACTTTTAAAATTATGAAATGTAGATCCTCCTGAATATACAAGACTCAGAAGTTTATGAAAAACTTTGGTTTGCCCATTTAAATCCAAATGAGAGAAGCTGTGACCTGGTTATAATTAAAAAAAAAAATAAATAAGCACACAAAGAAAAAATTGTGTATTTTCATTATAAATAAACAAATACATATACCATTGGGTAAAGACTATATTACCCCATTCTTTAGTGACACATCATTCCTTGGAGCTTGAACTCTATTTCTGTCTTTATCATCTGCTGTGTATCCTATCGATAAACAGCAAAAGGAAGTAAATACACTGTTTCTGAAATAAAAATAAAACTTTATAGGTAATTAATAATTACTGGAAAAAACACCATGCAAAATATGACCTGTACAGGAACAGTAAAGCCATCTCACTTTGTAAATGAGCAGCCTGTCAGGTGTCAGTGGACACCATTTGCATCCCATTCTTGGAATTCATCTGCAGTAACAGCAACACAAGATCATTTGAAAAGACAATACTGCTTACAATATATTTTTTCAGAACTCTATTTCCACAAGTAAGATAACACCTCGTGTAGTGATTAAAAACAGAGTCCACCTTATTACTAAATCTGACATTTTCATTCCTCTACATATCAACCAGAGTACTGCAATCAAATATTGAAGCAGATGTATCTATAGACCTAAGCTGAACAGCCACAAATGATCAAACCATACGGCATGTGTTACACTAAAAAAAAAAAAAAAAAAAAAAAAAATAGACCCAAGGACTAGAAACACATTCAAAAATGACAGAAAAAAAATTTTTCTCCTCATCTTTATCACTCCTTTCCAGAGTCAGTGCCCTGATTACCATAATATTTGTTATTGATATTGAGAGAAGAGTCTTCCTGCCAAGGACCTTCTGACTGCTTTGAAAAATGTAAAGGCTACAGCTACACCCGTGGTCTTTTCCAGAGCATTCACTATTCTGAACAGTGGAACTGAATGCAGTCCAAGATGCTGGATCTCTCCTCATAGCATTTTTCACCCACACTCAACCTGGAACTCTCTGATTTTTTTCCATAATACAAGGAATGTTCACAACATGTTGGCTGCTGCATTTAAAATCCAGACATTTCAGATACTCTATAACAAACACGCGGGAAATTAAGACAGCTGCATGGAAAGCATAACTTGTTCTATCAACTCAGAAGAAGGTTACAGACAGCTGGGGACACCTCCTACTTGTTTGCAGAAAGTTTTCTCAGGACAGAGTGCTCGGCAAGGAGGAACAGCATATCACACAGCAAGGTGCTCACCACCAACCTCAGAGTGATGAAATATGAAACACATATGCTCCTCAAGGAATTCACATATGAAACACAGACAGAAAACAATAGCATCAGTTGTCTTAATAACACACTTCCTATCTCAAAGACTGGCAAAGCAAAGAGAAACATTCCTGTAAAATAAGTGTTACGTCCACATGTGCCATCTGTCAACATCTGCTGGTGAATCCCAAAGAGGTCAAGTGTGCTGCAGTTTGAACATTTTTGTGTTTCAACACACTGAACCACTTTCAAGAGTAAGTTAGCACCCCTCATGTGTTGAGAAGATCTATCCAAATGGATTGTTCCCCACTGTTTTTAAAAAGCAAACAAAATAAGAGAGAAAATTGATCTTGATAGCAGTCCTGTCCTAACGATCCAATGTGCGTTAGCCTGTTTAGATAGGAAAACACACACACAGACAATCATCACTAGGCCTTCTCATAATGAAAATACATACAAATGATGCAATCACCACTAGACAGACACCGAGTTACAGCAACATATAGATACTTGCTACTGGAATTGCAGAAATACACACAGAAATATAGGAGTTATTAAAAAAATTATGCCCCCTATAAGATAGTGTGTGAGCAATTAGCAATCAGTTTAGAATTTGGCCTCTAACCATTACAGTCAGGTGGGGAAATACACTAATTTATGGGGTTTTTTTGTTAGAAATAAACCAGAAAGGAATCAAGGGACATGTCCAAGGCCACTTGAAGCATAATGGAAAACTGAACTACAAGGCTTTCAATGCCAGGATCCATAAGATAATAAAAAAAGATCTTTCCAGTTTAATATTCATATTTCCAGTGTACTTGGGGAAGTGGTTACAAGGAATTAACAATTCTGCAAGCATTGGGAATCGGAAACATCCATAGAAGTAAATGGTAAAACTTTCATGTCCAGAAGACATTGCTGTTGCTGTTACAGACAATGATACCGCAGCTGATCCCGACACTGCTGAGTGGGGTGTAATGTCAGTTCTGGATGAGGAGCTACACTGCAGCAAAAATTCTGATCATGAATCCCATGATACCATATCAGCATTTAACAGTCCTGACTTTCATGCCTAGGAGACAACTGACTAAAATGCCAAGCAAAGAATCCGTGAAATAATTGTCAGGTTTTTAATATGTTTTAAGGAAAAAGACTAAATATTATTAACTAGTGATCAACTACAAGAAGACATGGGAAAGGGAATTTAGACTTTAAGGAAAGACTAATACCCTGCATTGATAAATATTTTATTTATTTTTCAGATAGATTTTTGGTTCTGTTAAATAGCAACTGTACTTGGCAGGTTTAATCTCCCATAGTTTTTGCCGTAAGACTAAAGCCATGAGAAAAAAAGTTAAGGTTTAGCAGTGTTGAGGTTGAGAAAACAATTACTGTTTCCTTAATGTTTGAATAGAAAAATAAACATGGCACCATTATATCCAAATAATCAGAGACTCGTTTGCAGGTAATCAAGACCATCACTCCTCTTGGTGTGAGACTGAGGAGCTGTAATGCAGCCCCCAGCTCCTCTTGTAGCCACCACAGCAATAACAGATATTTCCCTTCCTTTTGATCTTTTGATATTTCCAGTTTAATACTTTGCAGGGGCAGGGGTATCAGCCTTCCATCTTTAAGGATCAGTCTTATTCTTGAAATATTTTTCTTCTGTTTCTAGATTTTAGTATTACTGTTATTATTTAGTTCCATAGTGCTAATACATGAGGACACTAGTCTGCTCCATGTGCATGGGTACAGGGGTACAAATGCAGAGAAAAAGTGATCTGCTACCTGTGATTATGCAGAGATAATTCATAATTAATAATGTGTGAACAGCGCAAATTTCAAAGACTTTCGGTTACCTATGGTATTTGTTCATTTTGATTTTTGTTCATTTTAACATTTAATGTCAACGATTATTTTGACATTTTAAACAAAAACAAGACCTTTAATTCTGAGTCGGTAAGCACCCCATGAGCTCAAAAAAAGTTTCCAATAAAATTAAAGTAGACCCCAAATTACACTTTATATGTCTCTAGGAAAAAAAAAAAAAGCCGTCAGAAATACAAGCCATTACACTTGTTTTATACACCAGCATGAAGCAAAAGAAGGCACAAGTCTAATTTTTTTAACAAATCCTTTGCAGTTCACCTTTAAACTAAAGGTCATCAGGTGAGAATCGGTGTGTTTGAAAGCACTTGAACTGCTTAGGGAGTTCATCTCATCTGTATTATTCATACATGTTTGCCGATTATAAATCACAATGGTCTGAAATATTTCTAGTCTTTCACATCAGCAGGCATCCAGAGAGCACTGTCTTTTATTTACTGACCATGTTAAAAACGGCACGCTTTTTTCTTATTTTATAATAATATGCTGTCTGACCAGTTCAGAGAGATCTCTAATAATGTCTCAGTCCAGCCATGGGTCTCATTATGTTGGTAGGAACTGTCATGCAACTGTGAATGTGCAATAAGTGTAGAGGTACAATAAATGGCAGAGAAATATGAAAAGCATTCTACTTTCAGATGCTGCACAAAGCTATTTATTCCTACTGCACTAAATGAACTAAAAATTGAGGAGACAAAATTAGGACTTTACTTCATGGCCTTCTAAATTTAAACAAAGAGAGGATTTAAGAATACATCTTACAGCAGGGATGAGGGATGATATACAGTGCAAGACATGCACTTAGATTTTCTTATATTCCATTCATTTTTTAAGCACAGCAGTACATTGATTTCAATGGAAATTCTGTTTAAAAATCAATGCTGCAACATGACCCAGGTAACAGTTTAGAGACTACACATATTATTCATAAACGATGTGATTCTGGCCCAGATCTATCACCCTTACTGTGGACATCTTCCTCTGAGGTCTCATGAAACATGCTGTAACAAAGATACAATTTGATTTCTGGGTTTCAGTTTTATAAAGACCAGAAACTTTTTTGTCGTTTCTTTCAGTTTTGTGTACTGGCTTACATAAAATATTCTATATACAATACTTGGGCTTTAAAATAAATAATTACACAACATGACAGAACAGAAAAAGTGAGACCTGTCTGAGGATTTTGATGTGCAACAAAGAGAATTTATTATAGGATGTGTCTTCCTAACCTTGGGTCTGGCCTTCCTATGTGGAACAACAAAAATGTTTGATACAAAATGAAATGAGAGGTAAGTCACCCATTTGCTCACTGTCTGTGCTACATCACTGCTGCTTCTGGCATGACATTTCTTAGAGGAGAAGGCAGAGAGAAGAAGAAAGGGAATTGGTGAAGTGTCTTTCACCTCATTAACATACCTGTTGACAACATACAGGCCTACAGCTATCAACAGTCTCTTCTGCTGCAGCCCTGTCTGGTTCACCACAAAGTCACAAATTTCATCCCTATGATGAGAACTGCAGTAAAACTGACACTTGCACATGGATCAATGATTTCAAAGGCTTGTGCTCAGAGCAGTACTGTCTACACTCAAATGGGTGTTTTGTAAATTATTATCCAAGAACTAAACAAAAACTTAATTCTTCAGATCAAAAGAATATGCAAGAATATTCTTTGCAAGAAGAGAGAAAAGAGCACAATCGTATTTCAACCAGTACAAAATATTCCATGCAAAACTCAGTAGCTTGAGTACATCCACAAAAGCCAAAGCAAAGAATGGGATATATTCGTAACTGTTCCAGAGAGCAGCTACTTAAATTAATAGCCCAGCTGATGGGAAATTCATCCAAGCTGTGCAAGACCACTCTTCTGACTAAGAGACACAATCCTGAGTTCTCCCCTGCCAGGCAAGTGTACTGACCAGCATGCCCAGCAAAGCTCTGGGGGAGCCAAGGGGCCAAGGCTGAGACAGCCCCCAGGCTCTGATCCACTTTGTATTCACTACAGCAGGGGCTAGAGCCCAACAATCTGCTTCTGCAACACATTGCATCTGCAAGGCTAGAAAGACCTTCTTTCCCTGCTTTGCTCCATGAATATTTAGCTACCCCAGGCAAACTGGAGCAGTTTTCCCTGGAGAGGTGTTGGTTCCAGCATCTCCCTGAATCAGAGAGAGAGTGGGTTTGGACCGGGGTCTTGTGCCACTCAGGAGAGCAGCCTAACCACCATGCTATTAGGTGTTCAAGTGTGGAGCTCCCGAAATCCCTCCTGTGGGAGCAGTGGCACTTGCCATAGCATATTTAAATATTAATTGAGCAAGAGAGTGTGAATGACTCTTTAAGCCTGACTAGCAGTTAAGGTGTTCTCCTGGGACATGGGAGCTGTGATTTCAGATACTCTTAGGCAGAGCAAGGAATTGAACCCAAGCCTCCCACGGCTGCATCTATCTCTTTGCCCACTTCTAAATCCAGCTTGAATCCAGCTGGCACCACTGAGGTCCGCAGATAGCTAAACAACCCCAAACTGCATTGCTCAGTGAATTTATTGTTCACTAAAAATCTTTGCCCTACTTACAACTCACCTCACTTTCACTTGCCTGAAGAGTCAAAGGTGCTAATGTATGGCACCCCACTGCTCCTGTGTGTACATATGCCTCTTCACTTTTGAAATATTAGCACCATTTTTCCAGCGTCAGAAGTTCAGTTTCCCTTTCCTTTCTCTTGGGGAATGATCAGTGAACCAGGGCAGGTCAAGATGGTTTATTTTAAGAGTGGGAATTTTACATCTCCATGCTGACAATGTCATATGTATAGTATGTGAGATTGCAACTGTGTCTAAAGGTAAGGTTTGACAAATCCGGGGAATGAGCTAGAGCATGTTCCAAAGTCCCTTTGTACCCTTCGAAGAGAAAGCCTGTGTGGGAATGTCTTTATGGTAGAAGCTATGTGGGCAGAAACTGTAAGCCCATTCATGTCTGTAATTGTTCCACATGTGAAGGAGGCTGCTGCACATCTGTTATTCCACCACAAGAGTGGAATCTTTTATGAATTTGCCTGCACCTATCATGCTGAGGGAAGGTTTCACTGAGTAAAAACGGATTTTCTTGCCAAACTGTGCATCCTTTTGGAAACTAACTGGGGCCAATGCAGATGTGGTGAGGAGCACAAATCCCTCTTTGGAGCATAGATTGTTCCAGAAAAGCATAATTTTCCTACTTCTGGCAAGAAGCCTTAAGCTCATTTGTATTATTTTCTGAGAAGCAAGAGAGGACACTAATTCTAAATGCCTCAGTGTATTTGCTGTTCTAATGCAATTAAGTAGCTAGGAAAAAGAGTGATGCCATACACAACTGCATTAACTGTGAGAGCCTTACAGTAAAGCATGGTAAAAAATATACAAGCAGTTGGAGAGGGTTAAGGGAATTGGCAATCAGACCTATGGTCTGGGGTATTCATCCAACTAAAGGTAGCAGGGAGCAGTTATTTTGATGGCTTATACGAAATGAGGTATTCTCAAAAATATGCCTAATAGTCCTTACCAGCATATTTTTGGCTTTTACTGCTCCCAGGGTAATTTTAACAAAGTCAGAGAAAGCTAAATACTTCGCACTGAGACGGTCTTCTGCGGATAAGATTGAGGCACTACAGGCTGGCAGATAGGGGTAACCTGCCATGTCCTTGACTTTCCTCTGCTTGTTCCTTACATCAAGAGACCAATTTGTTTTCTATTACTTTCCATCTACCATTACCAAACTATCATACATATAACACTTCAAGAGATAAGATTTTAAATATTTTGGCTAGATGTTCCAGTTCCTTAGCCCTAATAACATGGATTAAAGTGTGCATTTCCATTATAAGTAAAATTGTGCAAATAATAAACTGTTTTATGCTTTGACATCAAAAATAAAACAATTCAATTGGGTCTGTACAAACAAAAAGAATGCCAAACACACCTATGTGTGTGTATATGAGTATTTTGATTTCTCTTTACCCTGGACTGAGAAATGTGAATCTTTCAACTTTATGTTTACTATTTGATTTTGAAGTCCTTTTTAAGGCATAAATACTATCAACTTTGTGATCAGTTTTTGGAAACATGACACAGCAAAATATTTGAATATTTTTTTATATTTTTGTCACCTCCTTTAAGCTTAAACTATTAAGTGAAAACAACATAAACCATGTGTGTTCAGCCTCCTGAAATGTCATTTTGTCTTAAATATTTTTTTAACAGATAAAATAAAAATTATAAACAGCCCGTATCATTTCTATTAGTATTTCGGTCTTCTTTTGTCTTATTCCTTCATGGCGAGTTGATGATGTTGTTGTCCCAAAATTACATATCAGGAAATACTTAGAATATTGAAAATATACTAAATAGCAACTGGAAAAACCTGTACTATGCATCTCTATTCCAGAGTAAACAGGCAGATATAGCAAATATTACATGTGACTACAGTGTTGCATTCTGGAGCAAGTTTAGGAAAAAAAAAAAAAAAAAAAGTTTACATCGTGTGCTGTGCACAGAAAGTCACATTAGAGACAAAAAATCAAGCTCATGTCTCACCACTGCATTATGATATACTATCTGCTCCCCTCCAAACCTGTTGTTATACTCAAAGTATCTGCTGAAGAGGGCTGCCTGATTTTCAAGAGCTGAATATTAGATCCTACCCACGAATTAATTGTCAGGTCTATGCCATTTTTAATGCAGGCAGTTAGCAATAGGACAAGGGGGCATGGGCTTAAACTCTGCCAGGGGAAATTTAGGCTGGATATTAGAAAGAAATTATTTCCAGAGAGAGTGGTCAGGCATTGGAATGGCCTGCCCAGGGAGGTAGTGGACTCGCTGTCCCTGGAGGTTTTTAAACTGAGATTGGACATGGCACTTAGTGCCATGATCTAGTAAACGGACTAGAGTTGGACCAAGGGTTGGACTCGATGATCTCTGAGGTCTTTTCCAACCCAGTTGATTTTGTGATTCTGTGATTGTTCAATAGATATTAATCTATCTGCTGATCACTCAGAAGGAAGCTGCCATTCTGCATAGGAAACTATTAGCCTGTCACAGAAGCACATATTGGAAGGTCATCTCTTGACTTTGACTGAATAGCTCTCCTCACAGAAAGAGTTAACAAGCAAAAGTCAGTATACTTCAAAGAGATCTATCTGTAATAAATGAGCTAAGTCCTTCTCTTGTGAAAGATTTTGTAAGATAGCAATCATATACAAATACCAGTGGTGCCTTTTTATTAATACAACAGTCTCTGTTATTAGCACAGTTTGCAAAAGTGAACTGATTTTACTGATCATTGTATTTGCACTGTTATCAACAACTATGTACACAGGTCAAAAATTAAAACAGTGGAATGGGTGTGTGTGAAAGGAGAAAGAGGGGAGAAAGAAAAAAGGAAAAGTAGAGGGAGTGATGGGGGCTGTTTTACAAGCACAAAAAAATCAGTTCTAAGGAAAATCTGCAGATATCTACCTGCACACATAGGCATTGCCTGTGCAGCTCTTCAAAAGGATCTGAGCTTTAAAAAATATATATTTAGGTAATACTAGCTTCTTGTTGTATCTGAACAGTAACTGCACATGCAATGCATAGATAATATACAGCAGTAACAAAAGAGTTTATATTTAACCCAGTTTTCAAGATACCTAACATTTTGTCAATCATTTTATAGGTTTTAGCTTAGGGATAAATTTGAAGCTGGTTTTTCCCCAGTGAAACCTGCAACAATGCAGAAATATGTACTGAAGGGAAAGAGAAACTGGTATATTGAGCAAGCCTAACAGAAACCTAACATTTCATTTTGAACTTAATAATTACTTTTTACAGATCCCTTTGATGGGTGAATCTTTTATACCTCAGTTTTACTGCTCAGCTATGATGCTGACAATCTCTAGATTTTTTTCCTTGCTTCAGATTCTATAACATACATATGATCTGTTTTCTGACATGAGACAGTAGTTTCAATTTCAAATAGCAACAGCTTATCTGGCAATTCTTTATGTAAAATTTAACGGCTACAAAGTATTTTAAGCCAACCTGTAAAACTCACTATTGTTACAGTTAACAGGAAAGAGCTAATTTGTCCATATATAAACAGAAACTTCATGTTTTGTTGTATAACTATGGCAACTTTAACAAATGACTCATCGAGGACTTTTGTTATGTTATTTTATGACTCACACTTATTAATGTTCACCCTACTACCTCTCCCAGCCTGCAGTACAGTATCTCCACTTTCTGAAACTACTCTAAGCCACATTCTTAGGTCTGAATGTCCCTATCCAACTGCCCATTAAAAATTACCAACACAAGAAAAATTCTTTCTTGATGGGTGTGAGCACCACCCATAAACTCCAAGTTTTAGCTCTGTGCACCCAGAGTGCTGGGTTGTGGTCTATTACATGATGACAAGACCTATTTTATATTCAAAGTAGCAAAATGACTACAGTATGTGACAAGGAGATAAGTACACCCACCTAGTTTGCTTCCAAGTGGATCGGTTCTTCAGCATGTATTAAGCCCTTCCAGATTTATCCCCAGTGGCTGGCTCTTTGCCAGGTCTTGGATTCTGTTCTGGTGTGCAGTGTGCTGAGTATTCCCAGGTGCTGATATATTTTTATGCCTTAGTCCTTATTTACAGTTTTTCTAAGGCTTGCTTTGAAGTCTGAACAATCGTGTTGCAGCACACTACAAAGTTCTTTCCACATCCAGTGATCTTTTCATGTTGCCTTAAGTTAAGCCATCTCTAAATGAGAAAATAGGAGGATGAGTGCTAATAAATTTCAGAAGGAAAGAGCCTATTTCTTGCATAAAATTAATAATTTCAGTGTACCAGAAGCTATGTGAGCAATCACAGAAGAAGATTAAGAACTTAAAGTTCTGATTCACTCCACCCTCCTAAAACTCTCTGACATGGCTACTAATATAGTACTACTTTCGACTTTATAGCTCCCCTTTTTACCAACTCTGCTACTATAACACTTTACATGCTTGGCTGCCATGGTGTAATAAAGAGGGGTAAAATGATGCATTTAAGGTCCCTGGTGCAAATCCTGTGCAAAATCTTTCCGTTTGGAATAGGCAGTACAAAAAGGCAATATCTTGAGTTTAAGGATCATAAAGTAGTCCAGGCACTCAGCTCTTTTAAATTTCAGTTAACTTTCTAAAAGCCAAAGCAACAACAGCAAAAGGTATAACGATACAGTCAACTTTCTTTTGGAGAACAGGCACCTAGAGAATAGTAAGATAGGGAGAGCAGGGAAGCGGCCACATTATGCTGCAGTTTGAGCCAGCTTCACTCATATGTGACTCCCGGCAGCTCTCTGATGCAAGTAACTGCTCAGTGCCTGGTAAAACAACATGGTATGGTAGCATGCTTCACACCGTGAGGCAAACAGCACTCTGTGGAACAACAAGGAAAATTAGAATAAAGCTTTGGAAAATCAATTCCATGATTTTGGGGTTTTGAGCATTCACTGCTCAAAATTAAATTCTAATTGCTTAAAGTTATTCTCACAGATTCTTTTAATATTAAAAAAAAAAGTCTCATTGTAGTTTATATCTCTTGTTCAATGCTTTCATTTTTAATTACTTTTTAAATGCATTAATTTGTGGCTCCAAAACAGTTTCGTTACTTTGTCAAAAACATAGCTTACTGTATACAAACTGTAAGACCAGATATGAAATGTTTATATAACTCATTTCGATGCTGCTATTTGCAATTGTGTTTGTGAAGGTGCAATAAATTTGAGAAGGCAGCTCTAATTTCTTGTCAAAGGACAGACACAGGCTAGGGCCTAAGTCCAGGCACAGCACTCTTTCCAGTTGTGACCGTAGCTCAGTAGCCTTTGCCTTAAGTTTGCCAGATGGGATATTAAGGACCTGAACAGGGTTTTTATAAGGATAAATTCTCTGTACAATGTAATGTACATTATTATATTTTCGTGGAGAAACGTACTACTGAGTAAACTGAGGAAAGGAATATGGGTGAGATTCAAAGCCCGTTCAAGTTACTGAAATGTTTGAATTACCTTCTGTGTTCAGAGGAGACATTACACAAGTTTATTTACATTTCTAACAGATAGTGATAGTGTATAAACCAAACAATACTTTTATAACCCTCAAAAATTCTAAAATGTGGAGATTAAACCAGAGGAGAAATAGCAGGGAAGAATATGCTCTATTCTACCATCACAGAAATGCATGTATAACTGATAAACATCCTCGCTTTCACGCTGGATCAAGAGCCAAGGGAGATACTGCATACTTGAAGCCATCAAACACTTAAAACTGCTATTGTCAAAGCAATTTTTTTACAGCACACTGATTTGTATGCAGACCATTTTTAATAGCACAGAAAGAGTTTGGGACCATGTGTTAGAGTACACAAGTGATTTCCAAAAGACATTTGAAATGTAAAAATTCTGGAGGCTGCCTCCTTCATTTCTCCCCTTCCCTGCAACATGCATACACATGCACACACGCACCATCAACTTCCACTGACATTTCTTCATTACTGTGAAGAAGCTCAAACTCTCTTGAGGGATTTTGCAAAGCACTGCTCCTCTTTTTAAGTAAGGCTACACACTTACGTCTCTACAAATGATTTCCATAAGTTTATATTCCATCAAAACACATGATTTCAGATCTTAAGGTGTAGAAGTAGTGTTAACAAGGTCCTCCTGTGAAGATTTTAAGCTCTTTTGAATGCAATTTCATTCTTTCTGGTACCTTCCACTTGTCAAATTTGCACAGGGCATTGGGATGTTCTTTGGCATCAGAAGGTGCAGCTGGAGAATAAAATGTCCTGAAATCCACACAGTTAAACTGAAATCTTTGCTTGCTTGATCTAGAAAAAGGCCATACCCTGGTGTAATGTTATCAACTCATGATATCTGCAGGAGGTACTGGCTTTCTATAAGAAGAGTAATGTTAAACAAAATAAAATAATAACATAAATAATAAAATACTGAGTCCCTTTCTTATGGTATCAGTCTCTATCAACTATTTTAGGGTTCCACTTGCTTGCCACAGTATTTAGGGTAGACACAATGATTTGCCTTTTGAAAACTAGTGCAATAAGACAGAACCACATTTCCCTCTTAGCTGAACACAAACCAAGGCTTAATATTGACACTGGCTTTAGGATTTTAGTGGGAAGAAACAACAAACTCTTTTTACTGTAAAGCTGCTAGAACCATGGAATCCAGCTGCAAGTATGCTCATTGAAACAGGAACCCAAGAAACCAGGCACTTTGCAATTCCATTTCACTGCACTTTCAACCTACAGTAAAAAAGGTAACAAAAGGATGTTTATTTCCTTTATACGACACACAAAGAAGCTGCAGTGGCATTTACTGTTTAGGTTTCATGATAAGCACATGTTGAGTTCACAATACATCCACGCTGGTGACAAGATAAAACAGAGATCACATGACATGGGGTGGACTGCACAGAAACTCAGTATTACAGCAATAAGAAAAATGTGGTACTTCGTTACTTCTGTGACAAATTACTATTTCCACAATGGTATAAAGTAATAAAGTTTTTCGTAGTTCTTACTTGTTCAGTCTATAGTTACACTTCTAAAAATCTAATTCATAGAAAAAAATCATTTTAATTATTTTTAAGTAATACCATCATAGGAAAGAAAAAAAAATAGGAATTATTTACTTTTCCCTTTATGTGCTGCTGTAAGACTATAAAATCTAGTGGCATGAATAGAAGAAGGGAAACTGGGACTTAAGATTTCTTGTTTTACACCAGCTTTTCACTAACTGTGTCAGGAGAATAATGATTGTTTTTAGAAGTACTGCAAAGCCCTGGACACCAGACCTGTGGTGGACAGCAAATCCTGCTTTTACATGGCTCCACAGAGGAGAGTCCCAGACTGAGCGCCATCATGTAGCATTGCCCAGGACCTGCTAGTCTTCACATACATTCCTTATTGTGGCCCATATTTGCTGTGCAAAAATGAGGAGTCCCACTGTTTCACATGAATCCTCTCTCCCTTGGACTTGACCGTTTTGCAGAAAGGAAATGTTGTTGCAGCAGTACCATCCACAGGGCCATCCAACATTACCTCAACATGACTTCCCTTTTGATTTTTCTCCTGCCTCCACCACTTAGCAGAGAGAAACACGAATCTCACTCTTATGAAAGATAAAGAAATATTTCTAGATAAAGAACTTCTGTATTCTCTGTGGTTCATTAGGAAAAATGACACGGGGTAATCGCCCACTTCATGACAAATGCAGTCAAACAACCAATGTCTCCCTAAGCCTACATCCCAAAATATGCCCTAAATATGCCCTAAAGTTACGTATAAGCCACAGTAAGAACCAGCCAATGCCATGAGCCAGGAGAAATATGCTACAAACCAAATCACTCTAAATATGCATGGTTTTTAATTCCCAGATTTAATATATTTATGCATCACTCCCAAATGAGTCAGGAAGACCTATTCCTAGAGTGTCCTAGGTGACTAAAATAGGTCTTAACTGTAATGGAAAACTAGAAAGGCAGCTAATGTTACTGATACATAAAGATCAGAGTGCTGGGCTTGCCGCGAAAGTTTCCCCAGTTAGGCATGTTAGATCATCTCAGAGAAGTGCCAGGCCATCAGATGCAATTAAAAACAATAACTCTCCAACATTCAGTTGCTGCTAACTGAGGTTTTAGCGCAGTTTCCTGGAGTCATGGTAGAGGACCTTGTAAGGTGAAGTGGATTGCAGGAGCAAGAAAGGAGATTTAAGTGTCCTTCAGTAAACAAACAGCTGTAATTCTTAAATGTGTCTGCGCTCTGAGCAATTTCTGTCACGTTTAAGCAGAGAATCCTTTTCTCTGCAGTCCTTGTCTCTCAATCTTACTTATTGTCTCATCTCAAAAATATGTATCTCTTCCCTCTGAATGTTGCTCTTCCTATGCTTATCTCCATTAAATCCTTTATAAGGTTTTAGGGATGTAAACTCATCATGTAATCAAAGAACAGTGATTTAGAAAATTCTAACACATAAAAAAGTAAAGCTTGTCTTAAAACAATGCATTTAACAAAAAGCTTAATAAAAGATTAAAATTCTACAATATTTTTCCACCCATCTCCATGTCAAACTGGTAACTTCTCTACATTAAATTAAGTTTTAGAATTTTTATAGCAGCTATATATTATCAAATCTTGCATTAAGATGTATATTCCACCTTTCCAGCTCAACCTATATTCCCGTATTAACTGAAATTGTGAATTACAAAGTGTCTTTCTCTCATAAAACGAACTTCCTGAGCTTTCCCTCTCTTACATTCACATCTACTGCATTAAATATGTTTCTGCATATTCACTTTTTGTCTAGGGATAACTTACATTATTTTAAGAGAGATTATATTTTAGAGCTGAACATCATTTCTCATTATTAAAGTAATATTTAAATTGATGTTAAACATTATAGCCCACTATTCACTTAACATTGTTTCAGCACATTGTCTTCTGGTGCTCTAAGGGTAGTTTAAGCACTGGGAGCTCCACATGGGTGGAAGAAAGGGGTATAGATTCAAGCTCTGTGGCCCAGCTGGGTGCTCTGACCACATTTCTGGATGAGATGCAGGTGCTGATGGTTTTCTTTCCCTCCCTACTGGCAGTGATTTCCATCAAAGGAAGACAGATCTCTGGACAAAGAGGTCCTGGTGCATCCCAGCCTGTCCCTCAGCCCAGATACTGACTGCAGTGGTACTTTCCAGGCTGCCACAGAGCTGATGGCTTGGGAGAGATCCTTCTTTCACTTTGTACTCTAAATTAATCTCTAAAAAAAAGCAAAACCAAGCTTGGGTTCCCTGTCTGCCACAGTACATCTGTTTGATAGATTCTCTCAATGACAGGAGGAACTCAAAAAGTCCTGCTACCATTATTTAAAAATGTACTTCACTATATCCAACAAAGCTGTCTTGAACAGATGAAATCTCTTTGGAAACAGGGTTGAGCAAATTCTAACACTCAGGAGCTCAATTCATCAGAGCACATAGGCATGCACTCACATTCAGTTCTCAGGCATGTGCTCCAGTGCCGTCCTGGATCAAGCCCTTTTATTCTTCATTTAGGACACAACTTGAAAATATATGCCACCATGCGGTGTTATATAATTCAGCTCTATTTGAGAAGGATAAGCCAAGAGAAGGTCATTGCCAATAAAAAGCAACTAGAAAGGAATAGAACAGCCTTTGTATTATCCTGTCCTGTCCATTTTATATTTTAGTCTGAAATACAGTTATTCCTACAATATATTCCAGCATATTCCCTTGGTCTCCTTTGATATTACCCGTACAATCCAATGCAGCAGTTCATATGGAATACATATGAAAATCACTTGATTTGTATTTATTTTTTATTTCAAAAAGTCAGGGAAGAAACTATGAAAAGAATAATATGCTGATAGCAGAACCTGGTAGAAACATATGGGGTTGTACTTTCAGTAACAGCAGAAAAAAAAGTAAATGTGAACTGTGCAATGTAAAAATTAACTCGTTCACTCTCAAAAACCAGTGAAAAAATCTACATGAACTCTGTTCTGTTGAAACTACATTTTTGATAACTTATTTGTTGCATCTTAATGTTTAGAGAAGTTTACAAAAGCCTTCCTGTACTTCTGCTGAAGGTTACATGTTTTACAAATCAACAAATAAACCTTTCAATAAAGGATGTGAGCATAAGTTGCTCCATCCGCTCGCATGGAACCCCAAGACTAATTTAAAGATAATTCATCAACTTTTTGATCCTGGCTTGCCAGCCATATCTTTACTTAAGGAATGCAAAGGAACTTTAGTACAATTAGCAGGTCTGGGTACTACTTAGAGCAGCAAACCAAATCCTGCAGATCAGAAGTCAACAGAGCAATTTGACCAGCAGCTTGCAGGTACCACAGTTTAAAGGCATAAAGTCATATAGTGTAGGAGCCAGCAGAGGGGGCTTCCTTTTTAGGGTTGGAACAGGAGTGACTGTCAGGCACAGAAGTAAAATAATCTTCACATATTTTTCCGTAGCTAAAATATTGGTCCCTGCTTCAGTTATCCGGCATTTCTTTCTGAAAATTGAGGGTTTCAAATATAAGGTAGTTTCACAGTAATAAATCATATATATATTCTAAAATCCATGCCCTTTGCCAAATCTGTGTTTGTTTGGCATACGATAAAGACAGCATAGCTTGCATGTAACTTTTTTCTTCCTTTTTAAAGGAAACAATTTCCCTCACTCAATCGCAGGTAGACTTCACCTAGGAACACAATGTTTTCACTGCAGCAGGTCTCACTCTGTGAAGCAGTATGAAGTGTCACTGACATTCTTTAAACTGCTGTTTGCCTTTGAACAGGTTTTTTTGAGAATTCCTCAGGTATTCTCTATAATGAATGTAACATATTACTGACTCTACATCATGACTAGGGATGCTTAGACCAGGTGGCTGAGTAAACTCACCAGTGAAATAATCCCCACAGTGATTAGATTTCCAAAATAACCTATTCTCTAGTCCACGGTGAGCTACATAGATAAACACAATGACCTTAGAGTTTCAGGTATGTGCGAGTATTACCCCAGAATGCCTTCCTTAGGGAAAGTCAATAACTTAATTGAAAAAAAAAAAAAAGGCAGTTTAAGTTGAAATTTGTTAAATGAGCTTTTATTTAGTGGCCTGAGACCAAATTTGCCTTGCAGTGCTGGCCCTGTTAGTCCGCCTCCCAGCTCAGAGACCCATACTCTGATGTCAATTGCAACCCTTGGAAGAGCAAACCATGATTGCTAGAAAGGATTAGAGGTCTCAACCATCAAGCTAGCTTCAAGGTTTTTCTACCCCTATTATTTTTATGTTTTATAGCACATTTAAATTAAATACTTGGATGATTACATTTCACTAAATATGTTGCGAGCAAAGAGATTCTGCAGTCAAGCCATTCTCTCACCCGAGAACTTTTATCTTGAAAAGGTAGCACATTTCCTTGGACGGCAGCCATTCCTGGCAGCAGATCTCAGCACTCAGTAGGAAACCCGTGTCTTTGAGTTCTGAACTAGCCCATACTGGAATTAAAACACAACACTAACAGTCAGAATCAGTTGTTCTTGGTGGGTGTTTTATAACGGCATGGGGATATAAGAACAGAGCACCGAGTTTAAATCCTTTTTTAGAAAACGCTGTGATTAACTGCATGACTTCACTTATTGTTAAGGTAACAGATGGAAGTGCCACAGTGAAATATTTCCTTTTTATTTACAAACAATAGAAAGTCTTTCTGCTGATAGGAATTAAAACATTACAGAAGCATTGGTTGCACAAGCTTAAATTCTTTCATGCTACCACATGCATTTTTCATGGAAAGTCAACATCTTTAACATTTTTGCACTGTCTGAATTTATCATCCATAACTTTTTTGTTATTCTTGTTCAAATGAGTTTGCTTCTTTAGAAAGAATTATGTACCTACAGTATAATGAGCTAATTAACTAAAGAACAAAAGGTGCCTTCTGTTATATGTGAGACATAACTAGCTCCCAGACAGAGGCAACACATTCCTTATTTTTAAAGGCAATTCGTATTGCTGATTTTTATGTTGGATGCCCTGTATCATTTTGTACGGTGCCACAAAAGGACTGATAAAACATTAAAATGAAAAGTGACTTTAAAAAAAACCCCATGTGCTGCATCTTACCACTAGTATTATGAATTTTGAGAGGTTTGTAAAAGATGTGCACTTTGATCAATTGCAGGGTTTCTAAGAAAAAAAAAAATCACTTTTATGCTGTTTGACTGGCAATAGCATCGAGCAATGGACAAAACTGACAGAAAGAGACAGAACCTACAGAAACAAAATAAGACAGGGATTTTATTAAATATTAATTCTATTAATTCACAGCAAAAATCTTTGTTTATTACAGTATATTAAAAATATATTTTCTTTATTCTAAATCATTTCTCCACAGACACAGTGCAACCTGGCAATGCTTGTAAAGAACTCTTAGCTTACTAGGAACACCTCAAGTACAAAGAGCAGTAAAATATTTTTAACACTGTAGACTTAGATCTCACCACATTTAGCAAATTATATTAAAATAATGATTTATATTGTGGTTACAAGTGAACAGTAAAGAATATATTTACTTTTAACCACTAATAATTGTCATCATACCACTGAAAGACCTCAAAAGAATTAAAAACACCGTGCAATGACAGCTGGCAGATTCTGCAAGCTGTAGTAAGAGAGCACTACCTGTGTCAAGCACTCACAAAAAGGTCTGTGGAAGCAGAAGGATTCTGGAAGTACATTTCTGCATACACGCAAAGATACACTCTCTTTTTCCAAGGTTCCTATGGGAACTGCAATAATAATTGCACTGTCGGTATACAAGTTGTGTGGCTAGAGTTGAAGGCCCAACAGCCACCACTCTGCCTGTGCCTTCATATGTCCTTTTACAACCTCTGTGGGAAGGTTTGGGGTTCACCTTTTACTTGAAGCATCAGATCAGCCCAAAGGACTGCGAACAGCTGTGCTGTAAAATTCCAAGTATTACACTGTAACTGCATACTTATTTTTCTTCTAGGTGTTTCCAGGAATCAGTAAAATAAGTAAGCTTTCTTCTTAAGGGAGACTTATCTCCAGACACATATTTCTATTAAATCTAATTTCTATACCTGTATCATCAAGCATCTAAACAGATCCTACATATTCAACAGGATACTGTCCTCATGGGATAGGCTTCCTGCTATCCTTAATAAATAATAATAAAATTCACAGCTGTATGGTACTTCCTGCCTATGTTGTGGTAGCAAAGGTTTTGAACACCTCTTACATGTAACTTCACAGTAATTTCTCTTTTTAAAGGTGTCCTGCAAAAGCAGTCTGAGCAACATGCATTGAGACATTTAATCATCAGCTATATAACGGCTATACACTATCAGAGTTTAAAAAACTGTACATGTTGCTATAAAAAGGCAGATATTCATTTCTCTTTGAATGGAAACTAAAATGGCAATTAATACATACCATTAGAACTAAGGAAGATTTTCCTATCATCATTAATAATCACTTGCCTTCTCTGTGGACACTTAGTCACTTGGGGCAACACAAGTACACACTCAGAGAACCAGAAACTCCCTTCCCACCGGCATCCAAGTTTCACAGAAGTTCTTATCCAAAGGTCAGCTGCCAATCGGTTTGTACATATATACACACACGGGTCCTTGGTGGGAATAAATTCCAGCTTACTTGGCTACAAAAGGATATAGGTACTACTGCTAGAGGTAAAGAAGAAAAAATCATTTTATTCATTGTTTTGTCCTTCCAAGAAAATGGGATGCCCATACATCCTAAGCTGCTGTATAGCCCACCAGTAAATAATGCCACATAAAAGATGGAGATAAATTTTAATTACAATATCTAAAAATCATTAAAATGCCTCTGTAGAGTAGTGACCAACCTCAGTTATACTTTTGACCTTCAGGCCTTCAAACGGCTCTTAATACCAAGTAGAGCGGTAATGGAGGAGGTTTTGAGGAGTACCTTCAGAGCTATGAACCTGTCTTACTTGAAAATCACTAGCAACCTCTTCATGTTTATGAAACCAGCTGTGGAAAATCTTGTTCATCTGAGGCAACAGACATGCAAACTTGAGCTGTTGCTCCTTGTCCATGCAGAAAGTTCAGAAATGTAATACAATGAGAGCTTCGCTATATTCTCTCACTAAACTGGAACTGCTGTGCTTTTGAAAGAAGCAGCTGTACAACCCTCCAGAGAGTGAAAGGGCTGAGACGGACAGCTGTGAGCACCCCAAAAATGCCTTCCTCCTCTCGCAGGCCTCTTACAGAGAGGGTTTGGGAGAACGATGTCTGCTCTTTGCTAAGAAAACAAAAAACATTCCATAAAGTTATAGAACAACTAATAGTCTGTCAATATCTTGACTGTTATGCCTTCATTACACTCTCAATGGTTTCTGCAGGAAACTGCTTATAATAAAACCAAGAAGACATCTACTCCCTTGAAAAAACTGAAAGCACAAAAAACGTTTACACCTCCTAAGCTTGCTATTCCTGTCCTGAAGAACATGTTTTCAGCGGAAACCTTTTTTGCTGCACAATCAATGTAAAAATACAAAATTAAAAAAAGTCAGTAATCTCTTACTTCTCAACAAAGTAATAAATAACACAATAATTTTTCAACTGCATTAATAAATACGTCATAAAAAAGATCAATGCGTCTCTCACTTCAGTAGATTAGGAACATCTATACCGTAGACATTAAGCAAAAATATTCTATGAGTAGACAATCAGAATCTTAAACTTTAATAATCCTGATCAAAAATCTGTCATTATTGGCATTGCCACACACTTCTATTTAGAGCGTATGAAGGCATACGTTTATACAAGCTAAATTACCTGAAAACTTAACATAGAGGTTTGTTTCTGTGGAAGATAAATAGCTTATAGGTCGTTACATTTATCACAGATTTTAGCATAAAGATTTTCTGTTAAATTAAGGGATAAGATAAAATTCCTTGAATCACAATGTAACTTAATAAGATTTTTTTTTAACCAATAACAATATTAAAAAGAATCTAATTACATATTGGCAGCAGCATCATATATTTCAGCAACTGATCGCAGATTACTAATTTTAATAATCAGCAATGATTCTAACCCATTTAATGAATTGCTTAGCAGTAGATCTAACAGAAGTTTAATGCATGTTGCAACTACTTGAAAAATAAACCCAACAGAACTATAATTTGATATGACAGTCAGGACTGCAAGTGTAAGATCATTAACACTTCACAGGTTATACCCTGAAGTAAATCTTACAAGAAGTTCACATAAATAAGGACAGATTTACACAATTATGTAGTTATGAGTATCACTGCATTTCTAACCATAAGTGAATTCTTCTCAAGTTTGCTATTCATTTGACTTTGATATGCATAAAAACCGCAATCCAACAGAAAACAAGTCAACTCATTTTCCCTTTTTTCTTATTTGGTTTCAGGACATTTATATATCAGGTAGAGGTATGTGAACCCAGATGGTTTCATCTAAGAGAATTTTTGCTTGTGAAAGAATTCAGAAAAGTTTCATTTGTTCCACTTAGGTTTGCATTTTTCCCTATTGTTTGACTGGAATGCTACAAAAGACTTACAAAGAGTTAAAGAAAAGTTAAATTTGGCAAACACAAGACTCGTCTCTGGAAAAAAAAAATGTGCTGAGAATAATGATAACAAAAAAAAAATAGATAACCCCTGTGGTGGCAACATCAATATTTTGGAACCTTCTTAACATAAAAAATGCAAAGACAAGGGAGCTCTCTGGCTCTCTGCTTAATAAGGGAGCTCTTCATTGGTATTTGAAACTGAACAACTCAAAAATGATACTGCGGCACACCACACTCTGATCAAACACATTAGCTTGTAAAATTTTTCACCTCTGTGGAGCCATTGATGACATTGTTTGGTTTTCATCTGATAGGGAGCAAAGGGGAATTGGGAATGTATTATTTCAGGAGATTATAAATAACTCTACCTTAAAGAGCCATAGCCTTGAAAGATGTGCACTTCTTTTTTTTCTTTTTAAGAACATATCAGGCTTTAATTTTTGTAGAAAAAAAAATAGATTGCAATAAAAAATTTTTGTTGTTTGGTCCTAAAATATTCCCCAATGACTAACAGAACTGTTGGTATGGAGGTCTTATGTTCCTCTGACACTTAACGAATGATACTGACCTGGAGAATTTTACCCTAAGCTCTGCTGGTTAGTTACAATAAAGTTAAATCTTGGATTAATAGGCTGGACTATGTGCTTGATTTTAAAATGTGACCAGTGGATAGACTTACACAAAATCTTATTTGTTTATATTGGTAAGAAATTGGTCTTTGTTTACAAAATCAAGAAAAAATTATAGAAACTTTGCAAAATGTCTGAGAGAAAGAATTTCACAGGATTTTGTAAAAAATACCACTTTTTTTTTCAAATAATTGCCTTTTGAAGAACTGTTTTATCAAACAGGGATATCAAGTGAGTCATTGGGCAAAGGCCCAATGCAGCAAAAATGTCAGAGCAGTTTTTACTGCTGATTGGCCATTGAGAACCCTCTAACATAACCTTCATCCTTCAGCAACCTCAGAGAGCTTCAGGACCACTACGTGTTTGCTAGTGTGCCAAACAGCTACTTTTAACAGTGAATATCGCTACTATGTTTTACTGACAAGGTAAGCAAACCTACCCTCTTTCATGTTTTTCTCACTAATAAACCATCCTTACTGATGAACGTTCATTCACTCTGGAAAATATCTGATAACTCAATGTTAATATTGACTCCTAAGTAGACGTGTCTTCTAAAATTCAAGAAAAGTTTAGAAAAAGTGTAAAATTCTGAAGATTGTTGAGGACAGCTTATGATGATAGTGAAAGAATTTAATTACTTCATTAAAATTACTCTACATTTTATAATATTATATTCTCTAAGTTTGCTAGTTTTGCTAAATATTATTGCTGGCAGTCAACTGATGAACATTCCAGTACTTCTACCCTCATAACTGAGCTTTCCAGTTGCAGAAATTAAATCTTCAAATCTTTGAATCAACTCAATGAACATGTAAAGAAGAAGATTAAACCCAAAATATTTTAAATAAGCAATATTTGAAATGATTGAAAATACTCCATTATTTCTTCTTTAAAAAGCTCACAGTGATGTTGACTTAGTCACATCAATACTTTAAGAACTACTGGATTTCTTCTCATTTTCTTCTAAACACACAAAAAAATAGTATTTTATGTAACTGTTTCAATATTTGTGGTTATCAGCATTCTGAATTCAAACTTATATTTTTTTAATACAGCTCTTTCTTGTGAAATATTAGAGAAACTGTTCAGATCTGTTACATGTGAAACTGTGATATGGCATATCCTTTGCAAAGCATGTTTGGTTAACATGAAATTCCAGTTTAATATCCTAAGTTATAAAGATAATTTGCCACAAACATTAATTTCATTAATGAAAAGTTCCCAGTCTCTTTTCAGTATTCCTCTTTAAAACCATATAAACATTTACAGAAAGTTATTTGGACAGTACAGCAAGATTTTTTAAAATGTTCTCTAGAGTCAAAGAAATTTTTATTAATCAGAAATGAAAGTTATTTATTTTTTAGACCCTGCTTTCAGACAGCTCACAATTAGTGCAATTTGGTACAATACACAAAACTATTTAAATATTGCTTTCAACTTTTAGAGCCTTTTGTTTTACTAGACTTCTGTGTTACTTCACTATGCAATTTATTGAAGGCTAGTAATTATTAGGACATGTGGTAGGCGTTTATCACCAGTAACATCACACAACCCACTCTATGATCAAGATACAATAGGGCAAATGGTACAATTAAAGGCACATTCTTTGGTGCATAACAATAGAAGCCTTGTGACATGGCAAGATTAAGAAAAGACTCAAACATCTTTAAAACTACTCATTACCACCAGTTAAAATGTGCATGTCTGACCTTTATGATAATCAGTCGTACTCCACTTGTGCACTATAGAGCTAAATAAGCTGTATTTTAGACACACAGAATTCTTTGCGGTGACCTGCAGTTAACTTAGCTGATCTCAGAGCTGACGCTTACAATGAATCAGTCCATCAGTGGTCATAATGATAGGCCATCCTCTCTATCAACCAGTTTATGATGACAGGCACAAAACAGTACGGTAGATTTTCCTGCCAAGTGGAGTAGTATTTAAATGTTGACTGCTACATACATCAGATTAATAAGGTTGCAAAGTTACTGAGAATCCCATTCCCTGAGGTGCAGATTCACCCTGTGGTGCTATTATACCATAAGGTATATCAAAGATAATTGCTTAGTTTATTATCCTGTTGTCTTTTATGTCAGCCCCTAATTGTGAATTCAGAAGCCTCTTGATCTCTCAGTTCCTTATGGACGTGTTATTAACCCCATTCATTTTAATTAGAATTTATTACTATTTTTATTATTGAAGTGCAGAATTGTTAGAAGTAGATTTCCAAATAACCCACAATTCCTTCATATGGCTTCATTGAAAGAGCAATTGATAGAATATTCAGCCAGCATTGCAAATACGGGTCCCTCAAGCTCCTTTTCTGTCCTCTGACAGTGTTTGGCATATCGAGGTTCTAATTTTTTACGCAGAATTTCGTTAATCTTCAATCAAAGAGCATGTAAATATACAAAGATTTCTGTGGTAAAAGCAGATTGTTACAATTCTGTATTATTTTACAGAACCATCCCAACAGGAGAGTCCAAAGTGACGATGTTACAGCTGTCATCTTCTCCACGGCCCTGAAGTGTGGTGGTCAAGCTTTCGTAGTTCTTGTGCTGCACTTGCAGAGAACAATTTAAGTATATTCCTATAAAATACTACATGAAACCTACAGAACCTAGAAACAGTTAAAAAGCTATGGCCTGGCTAGTACAGATAAGTAGTCATTCATAATTCCTCCTAATGTATACAATATTAATCTGTATGTACCTAGAAAATCTGACTACTTCCTATACTTCAAAGTCATTGCCTTTGCTACGAGACCTAGAAAGTGCTTCAGGATTCATTATGACATGTGGAATATATAAGCAATAAGGCATGACAGGGAGTGTGGTTATCATAAGATAATCACACCCCTGGGTCATTACAAAGCATGAGGTGCAGCCGAGCACCTCTCATTCCCCCTGGGGTGTGATTATATCATGATAAGCACACTTCATGCAGTTACCTTATTGCTTTTATAAAAAGTCTTTGTTGGGAAGAAAAACTGTATTTTTTACTTAAAGATGATAAAGTTGGCAGTTTACAATGTTGAGCAGTACTTTCTGCTAAGCTCAATGCTTTATAGGTATTAATCTACTTCTTTAGAATGTGCATTTGCCAAAGCTGATCCAAACTCATCAGTCAAAGGGGGTGTCCATAATTCAGCATGTGTTTGAATGATCTGGCTGGAAAAGAACATGTACATGTCCCAGACAACCCCATAGTCATTGACTACCACTGGACACCTATTTCTTTACTCAAAAATTAAAACAAAACCAAAACAAAAACAAACGAAGTTGCTTAAATAAAAGTTAAATGATATTTTAAACGCATACCCTTTAAGTAAAAGGTAAGCTTCAGTAACTGGAAAATAATTCAACCTGCAAAATAAGAAAAAGTTTCTAACTTGCTTTTGCTCCTGGTAGATGTTCTTCCACAAATTAAGGATGACAACTTAATTTAGGGTCCTAGATAAACTACAAAATCCCACTGCTGTCATTCAGATTGTAGCCTAAGGGGTATAATGTGATCTTTTGGATTTACAAACACCTGCCTTGGATTATGCCATATGTCTTTTTAGTGGCTCCAGGGGTGTATGCTCTGTCCAGTATTCGGCTCAATTTGTGCTTTAAGAATGCATAACTGCACACAGGATATGAAGGTTTGTATCCATTTACAATTTATCAACTGTGATGGCCATGTTCTGATTTCAGAGGCATTCACTGGTCTGCAAAGGGGCATATGTATGGGCTGAATTTGGCCCTGGGCCATTTATGAATATAGGTAACACTTTTCACCTAATATGAGCGAGTCACAAATTCAACCGTTTAATTTAAACAAGTCCTTGTCACCGCATCTTCCAGATTTAAGAGGCAGGGTTAGGAACACTGTCAGTATCCAGGATGAAAAGGAAAAATTCCACTAGGCTTCTATCTTCCAATATTTAGTTTGACATTGTGCTCTCACTACACAACGATGCATAAAATTTTGCTTCTTCCAACAACAACTTGAATTCTACCATTTTGTCTTTATATTTAAATCATGTAAAGGTAGAAGATTGTTATGTATTTATTTGATTATTTTTCTACAAAATGCTGCCAGTTTCTCTTTCAATTGGAAACTTGTTTCTTAATATAGAATGTTACATTAAAATTATTCTATGTAAGATGAATAAAATATTTTATATAAACATATGTATGTAACATGTATTATCATACAATTATTTCCAGTGAAAGGGAAATTATATCAAAATATATATTTCTGATGCATTTCCTTAGAAGTCTATAGATCTATGACAAACAAAGAACCTACCCTTTCAAATAACAATGATACTAATTACAAGTTATTTAAAAATTATAACAGAAAGCAATTGAGAAATAACAAGTAAGGATAAAAGAAAATAACATTAAGCTAGCAATTTTTGGCCCATTTTACAGTTTTTCAGATGACACTTATTTATATACGTTTTTGGGGTTTTTTTTTAAGTAATTCACAAATAACCTTGGAAATTGATTCCTTATCTAGAAGAGATGGGCTGAAGGTGAGAGTTGTGATTACTTCCTTACAACTAGGTGGAAACAGCAGACATTAAAACATTAAGAATAAAGGTGCTAAGGTTTACTTCTCCTTTACAGCTTTTATTTGAAAAAATTACAGCAAGCAAAATTACTATCTGGTGTTTTCTAAAAGCATTCCTAGCATTTTATAACTCTAGAGGTACTGACATACACACAGAGATAGACCTCTGCCAATATATCTGTGTTCAGTAAATAAAATTTTGTTCCTAAACTCTTACTTCACATTTTAGATGAATCTTTCATTAATTAAATGAGAGCCTGAGCAGGCAACTTGGAGCAATACTGTTTAAGGTTTTTTCAGGTTTTTTTTGGAAGCTATAGAAAAGGGGACACAATTCTTGTGTATGCAGCGTCAACCTTAATTCTGCCACTGTCTAGTCTAAGAGTGTTTTACTTATGGCTTATCATTCTTTTAATATAGAGCTATTGTGTATGGTATAAAATATCTTGGTTCCACACCACAGTTAATAATTCATAACAGCATCATAAAGTGCTTTTTGATGAATTACAGGATGGAAAGAATGGAATGGAGGAGGAAAATCAGGAAGTGAAAATTTGAGAAGAAATATGGTTTGTTAATGAAGTACTACATAAAATACATGCGGTACAAGTGAAATTTATTTATTAATGCACCTCTACGTATTCAATTTGTTCAAGTCCTGATCTGCAGTGAGGACCTTCCATAGAGGGATAAAAATACTAGTATTATATAGCATAAGTGAAGGTACATAAGAGTAACTCTCAATGGATAGGTGACTACCAGCTTGGAAAAACTGAGCATTAGTATGCGCTTGCCCAACATATTTCAGGTACTTTTTGCAGAAAGGCATCAGTGGGTATTAGCATATTTAAAATCTGTTCATTCCCTGGCCTGGTAACCATGGCTACACTTGCCTGGATTTTCTCTCCTCCTCTGCAGTTGGAGCCCAGAACAGCAGGGGTAAGTCAGCTTAGAAGTGGATAGTAGTGGCTAGCCAGAGTAGCCTTACTCCAAGGAGTTTGGGGAAGGCTTAAATGCCTGAAAGAATTCAGCAGGAGCACAGGAAATGTCTTACTAGATAATAGTTTGCTGAACAATTCCCGTCATTTACTACAGGAATTGCTACCTGATGCTAGTCAACACTATGTGTGTCCTCAGAAAGTGGGGCAAGAAACTCCTGCCTTAGTCAGAAAGAAGACCACCTGTCCCTCTCTATTCTTAATAGTTAAAAATCAGTATGAAGTTTGAATCTGAATGGTTTATAACCTTTCCAGTTTGTTGGGGTTTTGATTTTTTGTTTGTTTGTTTTTGGTGGGTTTTGTTTGTTTTTGGTTTTGTTTTTGTTTTCTGATGAGTGGGGCTTAGGGTTTCAGGTTTTTTTCATCTTTCAAAGTTAACTGGTATAAGTCTGGATATGTTTTTTACTCAGACAAATTTCCATCCTTTATTGGAATTCTGTTAAACTTATGACCTCCCTGACATAAAGGGGAAAATCAGTTCCTCAGCTCAATCTCTGCGTGAAGACATATTTCTGTTTACTAGAGTTGAATCCACTGCCCTTCAGTTTTGAACATCCTTCTGCTTCATAAGACAAAATGGACCATCCCCATCTAGCTTTGATGTTTCATCTGATTCTAAATTGTTCTTTCTTATTCTCTTCTCTAAAGTAAATAACACTGAATTCCCATTGTACAGTTTTTAGATACCCCTCCTGTTTCTCAGTGCCTTTTCCCATACCTCTCAAAGGTCAACAATGACTCTACACAGTATTTTGGATGAAGTCATAGCTTCATTTCATACGATGCCACTAGAAAATTTTGTATTCCTTCTTCATCTTGTTAATAATGAATATTTGCTTACCTTTTTAACAACAGTCAGACAAGTGAACAGATAACTTCTTCGAGCTGTCCATAAAGTTATCAAGGTTTCTGAAATGATAATTTTTATTGTTTTGTCTGCCATGATGTTTCCTATCACCTACTTGAAGTAGATCCTCTTGAAATTCCTCAAAAGCTTTACTAATTTTCTGCAAAGTTTGTTTCCTTGCTTTACACTATCCCTGAGGCAATCACATCCTCCATTCTATAGCAATCTTCTGTTCATTTATAATATATTTTAAAATGTAATTTATTAATAGCTATATTGCATAATACAGGACCATGGATAACCAATGAATCCATTGGGAGCCATTCTTATGGAAAAAATAATTTCTTCCTATCCCAGTTCAAGAAGGATAAGGAACTGCTGGAGAGAGTCCAGCGCAGAGCCACAAAGATGATTAAGGGAGTGGAGCATCTCCCTTATGAGGAAAGGCTGAGGGACCTGGGTCTCTTTAATTTGGAGAAGAGGAGACTGAGGGACAAACTCATTAATGTTTGTAAATATATAAAGGGTGAGTGTCACAAGGATGGAGCCAGGCTCTTCTCAGTGACAACCAATGATAAGACAAGGGGCAATGGGTATAAACTGGAATACAGGAGGTTCCACTTAAACATAAGAAGAAACTTCTTCATGGTGAGGGTAACAAAACACTGGAACAGGCTGCGCAGGGAAGTTGTGGAGTCTCCTTCCCTGGAGACATGGAAAACCCTCCTGGACACATTCCTGTGTAACCTCATCTAGGTGTTCCTGCTCTGGCAGGGGAATTGGACTAGATGATCTTTCAAGGTCCCTTCCAATCCCTAACATTCTGTGATTCTGTGATTCCTTTTCCTTGTCTTGTAGACAAATATTGTCTGCCACCCAACAACTACTTAGAGACTTTAGCAGTCTAACTCAAGGAAGGCTTGTAAAGCCTTTTAAAATACGGAAATCAGAATATAAAAAATTGTTCTCCTTTTGAAATATCTTCAAGTAATTCTAACAGATTAGTGAAATAGTTATGCTTTGTAAATCTTGTCCAACTAGAACCTGTTTACTATTTTGCAGTGACTCTATTAGTCTTTTCTAATTTATGTCAACCAATTAGGTTCATGAAACTTTTATCAGCTTTTAATTTTCTTAATACAAACATAACATTTCATAAATTTCAAATTTTAGTCCTGTAATTGTTTCCTAATAAGAGTAGGAGCCAATATATTTGCTAGCCATTTGGCCAGTTCATATTTAAACTCTTTCCAACTTGAAAGGATTCCTCCCGATACAGGTCATTCTCATGTATTCTGGGCCAGCTTCAGTTCTGCACCTTCTGTAAGGAGAGACACCTTGTTCCACAAAAGGAATAGGAGTAGTTGGAATAAAATGGTTAGATTGAGTAAATGCTTATCTAGTAATCAAGTACAGGACTAATTAACTAAGAAACAATTAAACAATAAACCTAGAAATAAAATAATATTACTAGTTTCAATCAAAACCATATGGTTACATCCTGCTGTTGCCCACTATTGCTCCTAGGTATAGAGTCCAGAGTCAATCTGCCTAAACAACAATGTGTCTGAGACCAACATTTTTTTTTTCTTCTCTCAGACACAGTGTTGCTGACATATAAAATATATTCAGATTGAAGCAGAATTGTAATTAGGATAAATATTTTATGTTCAAAGTGCTATCATGCTAATATAGATGGGGAAGACAGATTTGTACATAGGTGGTGTATTGTTGCTACAGTCTTCTTAACTTATGCTGTATTTTTAAAGATTAAACAGATAAGAAAGAGGGACTGAAGCAGGCAATATCCAAACAGCTTGACTTGGGCTGAGTTTTTAGGAAACACTTTCAAAAAATGGAAGGAGTAAAGCAAATAGTTACACCTTTGGAAGATATGGTATTACACTCCATCAATAATGGTGGAATTAGGCTCAGCAGAAACAAATTCCTGCTTTTATACTGAGCTCTGGTCTATTCAGAACTTCTAGGCTTATAATAGGATGATGTAGAAAACATGAAGAGATCATAAAAGATCTTGTGATGCTAGGACTAATTTGATGTGTCTTCTTTAGTTTCAAAAACTGAGACCAATTTCTCTAAGTCAGTACTTATTCGGTCTGGCATTCCTTATACGGTCAAAATTCCCCCTTAAACTAATAACAGCTTCACCTGAATGTGAAGCAAAGGTTTAGTAAGCAAGAGAAGATTATTTTGTTCTCTGAATATGGATATATTAGCAAAAACATATATCTGTGCTTTAGCATGTCCATAATTATAAAATCTTAATAATTATTATGTATAACAAAATTAGAGAAGTGTTGTAAGTGGTAATTTTAAAGGCAAAAACCTGCAAAATAAAAGAGTATAGATTTCTCTTTTTACAGGGATTTACAGCACTCATCAACTTGTATAGTTCACATTAGCATCCAGTGACATTGCTTTGTCTGTATATATTTCTAGCTGTCAACAGAATGTCCTGAGGCAATCGCATCCTGATTCTATAGCTATCTTCTATTCTTTTATAATACACAAGGGTCTAATTTTCCATCAGCAAAGCATGAAATCATGTAAGAATGCTACATAACCAGCATGTGCAAACAAGTAGCACTTTTTCTACACATAAAAATGCTTCATAAAATAACAAATAAATTAAATCTTCTTGTTCAAGTAAAGGGCTTGCAAACTGAGACTGTTTTTAGAAATTAGAGTACTCTGTGCAGAAGTTGCCACGCCACACTGTTCCTCACCACCTTGCAGCATTATTTTGTGTGGTAAAATCATTATACCTGGATTGATGACAGACCTCTCTGTTTCCTGGATAAGTAATACTGTTGCAATCGTCAGGCATATTAATTAAATCAATATAAATATTAAACAGCTAGCAAGTTAACAAAAGAAGTGTGCTTCAATTTGATGATGGCAGCTTATTGTTCCAAAAGTAGCAGCCTTGCCCTATAGCTGTGCAGGTTCCTATAAAGTATTTCTAACAGAATTCACTGGAGCTAAATAGGTACAGTGTACAGTGCTACTTCCAACATATTTCTATGGAACAGCCAGGGAAAACACTAAGGCTCAGCAGTTTTATTACTTGAAAATGTACCAGAATATATGTGCATATATGAGATGCAGACTCCATGCCCTATCTGGAACTTATGTCTAGTTCTGCAGCACTGTTTGCCATCACCAATGACCTCCTCAAGCAGCTTGTGTTTGCAACATACTTGAACCCCATTCAAGACATATGTCTTCTTTGCTAGAATAATCACAGGGAAAAAAGCTCAGTTTAGGCTCAATGTATTGACTACAATTGCCAAAATCACACTAATCACCTTTGCCTTTCATATTTCTACAACTTCATGGGATTTTTAACACCCTTCTCTACATAATGTACAGTTTATTTAGCACATGGCATTCAGTTTTCTGGCTGCAAAGTAACCTGTTGTACTTTAGGGCAAGCGTTTTGAATCGGGTAGCTACTGCTTTTAGTCTCTAATCGCACCTAGTACAATGAAAGCTTTCAGAAAAAAATGTATTTCACAGGATGAAGAGGACTACATAGTCTCCACTTATGAAAAGAACTGACCTAGAATTTACATATATAACTTTCAATAAATTTGCATTTGTCAGATGCTCACCATTATAGCAATACCTTTGAGAAATGAGCTTTCATGTGACAAAGTCAGACAACCTCACTTTTTTTTCCAATACATCATTGTTTATGGAAAAATTTCCTGAACATTAAGAAGTAAAACACAGTCACGATTTTGTTTGTCTCTTAAATATGAGGAGAGAGAAGCAAAAATTATTGTTGCCAAAGCATAACAGACATGACTGAGTGTTTAGTGATGACTCACTGCAACAAAACAGCACTAAGTTTGCAAAGGAAAGTCCTGACCCCCTCCACAGCTGGGGCAGCCCCTGCCCACACTGGAACTAATGAGCATGTGAGGCTGCCAGCCCTCACAGGTGCAAGGATCAGCTCTGAAATAAATCCTGCAGTGCAGGAGTATTGAGAGCTGGCTTCACCACAGCCAAGACTAAGCACTCATTAATCAGGAACAGGTTTTCAGCAAGCTTTTCACTGTTTACTGGTCCAAAGAGGCCAAAGGAAAAAGAGCATCTATAACATCTGAAAATTTGTCCCTCCAATGTTCCCCTCCTTAAAAACTGAATTAAAGGAAATAATTAGGTAGCAGACAAATATCCTTCAAGAAAGACACCCCGTAGAACTGAATTAATCTCAGATCTGAGCAAATTCATTTCAGTAGTAGATCTTTTCTAGGCTGCATGCATTACCGTGTAGTCTACAATAAGCAAGCAGTCTGTGCAAGCAGATGCTGGATAGATTCATGCAAGTAGCCCAAGCTCCATACATGTGCTGGTACCATGAACAAAGACACTCAGTTGAGCTGTGCTTACCAGAAACGAGGCAGAGGAATACCTCTGTTTTTACAGTCCTTCTGTCTGTATTGTAAAATGGGCACAACAGTATCTGCCTTTCTTGCTGTGGTACTACAGGAGCTGAAACATGGACAGCTAAAAGGTTCAGCCAATCTATCTGTGGTCCACTTACCTGAGATCTAGATAAAAACCTGTGTGATAATATATGGTGTCTCCTCCAAGCAAGCATAGCCATGCTTTAACTTACATGTTAGGTGTATATATATATATATATGTTGTCAGCAACAACAGCAAACGTAATTTTCCTTTAGCCAGGTCAACAAGAAAAGCAGAAAACTTGTGGTAACCATATGTTGGAGAAAAGACAAAGGCAATATGTTCACTCATGCAATCCTGTTTCTACTATCTGTCTGTGTTTTATCAGCCCTTGAATGATTTTTCATTATTCTTTAGGCTGTGTTGTGGGACACTTGTAGTCAGAATATGCTCCTTTTCAGAAGCAAAGTTTTCATCCATCTCTGCCATACCTTTCACACCTTAGTTAATACATAAGTAACTAAGTAAATAACTAATAAGATCTTATAGCTACATAGTTAAAGCAAACCTGCTTCATACACCTATATAACCCAAAAGTTACCCTAAGATTTTGCATATTCTAAACTTTCATACAAAATCTTTTCCATTAAAAGAAAACCATTGTTTTGAGCTTTCGTAGTTGTGAAGAAAACCTGCAATTGCTAGCAGACTGTAAATGACTGCAACACCTAAGGCTGGAAACAAATGCAAAACCAGGTTCAGGAAGGTGACAACTCTGTTCCTCTTATTAAGCTGCCTTGATGTAGATATTAAAACCAAATTATGTCTCTTTAAAACTTAATGCTATGTATTTTGGTGAACATTTAGATATATAGGCAAGGAAGATTATGGGAATTAAGCCCTCATAACTCATAAGAGGAAGCAGAAGAGACACAGGCTGGAAAGTGGGAAAAAAACTAATATTGCATAAACACTACTGTTTCTGAAATGCATGAGGAGCTAAAAAGAAAATAATTATACATAAAAACAAAAGTTAAAAGAATGATAGGATTAGGAAATACTACAATACTACAGTGATGGAAATGGTAGCCATACATTTACATCTCAAAATTCAAAATACCTTAGGGTACGGTGAATAAACTCATCCAAAAACTTCTAATAAACTGTAAATATAACTTCAGCTATATCTGTAGAAGGAGTTGCACAGCTTGGTAACAGTGGATTTGTGGAGTAACACCACTGATGCTCAGGAATCAACATCAAATTGTATGTGGTTTGGGTTTTTTTACTCTGGCTGGTTGCAATGGGGTCTCAGAGCCTCAATGCCCACTGGCAGGTGGAGTACACCAATTTCAGCATTGCTTGTCTCAAAGGAACGGAGACTGTGATCCCTAAGATGCTCCAAAAAGTGAGTGAAAGCTCACTAAGAGAATATTATCAGTAAACTCAAATAAAACACTGAAGTAGGTGCACCTTTGGTTGTGTAATACCATGCATATCTGTATCAAAATCTGGGTGGGACTGAGGAGGTGTTATGGGTGTTGTGTACATCCATGCTGTGTTTCTACCACCCAGCTCTTCCCATCTGCACTTTCCCAGCGGTGAAACTACTGGAAGAAACCGAAGAAGACTGCCTAACCACTTGGTTTAAATCTTCCTAGGACAAAACTGGAGGGTGCAACTGGATGCAGATGTTCACTGACTTGCTGTAACTTGGCTGGAAACAGCTTTATACCCCAGAAACAACAAAGGCACATGGTTATTCTGTGTATGCCCTCTTTCTTCATGTAACATAGCAGGGTTTTACTCCTGCTTCAATATCTTCCTTTGCACTTTTCTTGCACTGATGCTGGCTAACACGGCTACACCTATGATAGTCTTTGCACTTCCACAAGAGCCACTTGGCAGCAGAGAGCCACTTGGCAACAGAGAGCTAGGGTTGCTAATACTGGACCTCCTACCACCTTTTTTCACAAATTTCTCTCTCTCTCTTTTTCCTTGGCTGCTGAAGGCACCATCCTGGCAACAAGCCAGTATGATAAGCAGTAAGGGAGGAAGACAAGGCATCCCACTTAATTAGCACTGGAAGTGGTCCCTGCTAGGTAGCAGAAACCATGGTAAAACATTATTAGATCCAGATCCCCATATGTTTCTATATCTGTATTACAGATAAATACAATTTGGGAGCAGAGGGCTAAAGAATGAGGAGTAGGTATATAAGTGGAATGCAAAATGCTTGAGAGGTATGTAGGAGTTGTATTATCAAGGTTAGCTGCCTCTCAGAAGACTTCCTCAGCAGCCTCTTGTTTAAACGCATGTGATCTGCTCACCCAAGGACAGCACATGGGTACAATCAGAGCAGTAGGACTAGAAAGGGAGACAGTACAATTAGATTCCCAAAAGAGCTGAAAGATTATCGTCTCAGTTCTTCATCTCAGTGCATCATGCTCGTATTCCTGCCTCTCCAGAAGCCCCACCACAGACAGCTTGTGGTTTTGCAGAAGGAAAATTAACATCTTCTCCTGTACGTTTACTCAGATTCTATTTACTCAAACCATTCACACATAAAATTCTCAATGGTAAAACATGCCAGCTGATGCAATTTCAAAAATAACTTAGTTTAAGAATTAAAGGTGGCCAGAAATGACAGGAAAATGATAAAATTTTAGACACTTAATAATAATAATAATTATTAAAAATAAAAAGCCAAAAAGAAGCACTTTCAAGTTTCTAAATATCATTTAAAAGAATATGTTGTAGTATTTTGAAAAAAATTGAAACACTTTATTTCAATTTTTATCTGTTTTTACAGAAAACCAAGTTAAATTTCAAAATGAAATTGCTTGAAAGTAAAGAATGCATTAGTTGGAAAAGCAGGAGTTCCACCATTTAAAACTCCTTTTCCCTCCCTGTCAGCCTCCCTTCACATAGCAAAATTACCTAAAAATGATTATGAAAATTATTATGACAATATGAAAGCATTTTTCTGAGTGTCTATATGTCTGTCTGTCTACGTACCTATGTTTGTATTTGGCTCACAAGCTTTCTAATCATTAAGTCTCCTAATAAAACTAAGTATGAGCAGAAATCCAAACTGGTTGTATATCACACCATTGGTTTTAGGATAAACTAAAATTGTTTACCACAATCCCAGGGATTATCAATATAAAAGTAGTTGAGGACAATTCACAACCTCATACTGTTCAGGGTTTCATATCACGAAGCAGCACAACATATTTATAAACCAACAGTGATGAGTTTCACTTGCTCTGAGTAATAATGCAATTAAGAGTGCTAATAATGCCCAAGGAGAGTCTTTTCCCTGAAACCATCTCATCTTCAAGCTTCCTTAATGATTCTTTTGTATATTTGACTATTATTATCATTCCTGAGACAGAGTCTGACAGTTTATCAATATCACTGCATTTTCAAGAAACATATGAAGAAATAGCACCGTGCCACCTCCAAACATATCTATTAAATGCTGTGCTGAGCTGACAATATAAGCAGATGTTCATCTCTCACCAGGCCTATGCCATTCAAACCATTCATCCAGACCCAGAGCTGCACCAGTTTTACGCCAGAATGTTTTAAAAAGAAATTATGCACTTTTCCCCAGAATGAGCTAAAACCTCATTGCACGATTTTTTTATTATATGCAAATGAGCAGAGTCTGATTAGGTCCTGAGGCAGCTTCACCTAGGTGTTCACAGGAATAGCAATGGGAGCTGGGGAAGAATATTTCATAACTGAAGCATATTTTCCCTTGGGGGACACCACCATTTGATTTTGACATTTATTTGTCCTGTGCTGTAAAGGACAAAACTACAATTACACTTTTTTTTTCCACTGTGCAGTGGGCACTGTGTCATAAAAAATTAAATCAAAGATAGTGTGTTCTCACAGAAAAATAAAAAGATTTAAAGCCAAATTTAAAGAACATTCAGAGTTAAGTCACACTACATTAGAAGAGCATATTTGACTGAAAATGCATATCATAAATATATTTTACAAAATACCAACAAACATAAAAAGTAATATGTAGCCCTGCACTTATTTTTTCTTTGTTCATTATTGACAATATTAGCAATATTAATATTTTATTTTTATTAATATTTTTATTTGACAGCTTTACAAACAAGATGCATCAAATATTAATCAGTTACTTGAGCTCATTTGTATTTTATTCCTTATGATGTTTTTCATATTTTGAGAAAGTTGATGTTAATTCATTGAATACAAGATTAAATGGATGGTACAGATTATGACTCTTGTATCTTGTATCTTGCATTTCAATCACATACAAATCTAATTTTAGTGTGTACATTATCATGCAACAGTTTTTCATTCTTGAATACCACTCATAAAATTCACACACCATTTAAAGGAATTTCTTCACATTTAACACAAAACATGCCTGGAAATTACCAATTCTGCAAGCAATTTATAAACTACTATCATATCTTTCACTTCAAGGTTTTCTAATCCTAGTGAATGTAATTTTCATAAATGGACCTGATGTTTTTAAAAAATCATAAAATAAATGTGTTAGAGAGTTAGTCATAAATTGGCATTTCATATTCAAATTAATAATTTATACTTATTTACAAACCACATCCAAATCTTAGTCCAAACATGTTGTCATGTTCTCTCCTCGCACTGAATTTAAATGCAGTTGGAAATGAACAGTTTCTGCGGTTAATATGTCTCTAGTACATAATAATAAAACATATAGTGTCTCACAAACTTATTGAACTGCAATAGTTGGAATAAATCACAGAATCACAGAATGTTAGGGATTGGAATGTACCTCGAAAGATTGTCTAGTCCAATCCCCCTGCCGGATCAGGAACACTTAGATGAGGTTACACAGGAATGTGTCCAGGCATGTTTTGAATGTCTCCAGAGAAGGAAACTCCACAACCTCCCTGGGCAGCCTGTTCCAGTGTTCTGCTACCTTCACTGAGAAGAAGTTTCTTCTTATGTTTAAGTGGAACCTCCTGTGTTCCAGTTTGTACCCATTGCCCCTTGTCCTATCATTGGTTGACATTCACCCTTTATATGTTTATAAACATTAATGAGGTCACCCCTCAGTCTCCTCCAAGTTAAAGAGACCCAGCTCCCTTAGTCTTTCCTCACAAGGGAGATGCTGCACTCCCTTAATCATCTTTATTGCCCTGTGCTGGACTCTCTCCAGCAGTTCCCTGTCATTCTTGAACTGAGGGGTCCAGAACTGGACACAATATTCCAGATGTAGTCTCACCAGGACCAAATATAGAGGAAGGAGAACCTCTCTCAACCTACTAACCACATCCCTTCTAATACACCCCAGGATGCCATTGGCCTTCTTGGCCACAAGGGCACAGTTTTGGCTCATGGTCATCCTGCTGTCCAACAGAACCCCCAGGGCCCTTTCCCCTATACTGCTCTCTAACAGGTCATTCCCCGACTTATACTGGAAGCTGGAGTTGTCCCTGCCCAGATGCAAGACTCTACACTTGCCCTTGTTGTATTTCATTAAATTTTTCCCACCCAACTCTCCAACCTGTCCAGGTCTTGCTGGATGGCAGCACAGCCTTCTGGCATGTCAGCCACTCCTCCCAGTTTAGTGTCATCAGCAAAATTGCTGACAGTGCACTCTATTCCCTCATCCAAGTTGTTGATGAATGTATTGAATAGTACCAGCCCGAGTACTGACCCCTGAGGCACTCCACTAGATACAGGCCTCCAACTAGACTCCATTGATCATGACTCTCTGGCTTCTTTCCTTCAGCCAGTTCACAGTCCACCTCACTACCTGATCATCTAGACTTCACTTCCTCAGTTTAGCAGCAAGGATGCTGTGGGAGACTGTAGGAACGAAATAAGGACTCAGCAAAACAAGTCGATTCAATGTGAATCACGCTAAAGCCATTTATTACAGAAACAAGTCTCCTAATATACGTAACTATATTCTAATCACGCGTCCATGCTCCAAGCATGGATTCACTAAATGAGTATCGTGGGCTGTCCATGCGCTGGAGTCTCACACGTCCGATGATTCACGCCACACCAGGACCCCGGTGACTGAGGAACGCCCCTCTCTCTCACAGCAGATTCTGTTCTCAGCTTCTCTAAGAGGCCTTGAGATTCATTTGAGCCTGACTAATTCAGCAACAAATCTTTATCTATCAAAACCCCTCCACAGGAGACTGTGTCAAATGCTTTACTGAAGTCAAGATAGACCACATCCACCGCTCTGCCATCAACTATCATCTCATTATGTCCTTGTAAAAGGCTGTGAGATTGGTTAAGCCCCTTGGTGGAGCCATGTTGACTGCCCCTGATGACCCTCTTATCCTTGATATGCCTTGAGATGGCACCAAGGATAAGTTGTTCCATCACCTTTTCAGGGATGAAGGTGAGGCTGACTGGTCTATAGTTACCTGGGTCCTCGTTCTTGCCCTTTTTGAAGACTGGAATGACCTTTGCTTTCCTCCAGTCCTCAGGCTGGGAAACAAATAGGGGAAAAAAAAATTGTGCACCACTTGGTAAAAATGTGAAAGTCAGCACATTACACAAAAGCCTCACCAATTTTTAAGGAAATTTAAACCTGTATCTGGAGTAGAGCTAGGCTGAATTAGCATACCAGGATATTTGCAGCAAGCCAACATGGTCACTTTGATTTGAATATACATTAGACCTGATATGAAAACAGGATGAGATGAAACCAAATAAAATACACGAAAAATGGGAAGCATTTTTAAATTTCATTTGTTGTTGAATCCACTGCTGATTTAAACAGTGGTAGTGGATCAGTAGATGGGAGTGATAGCTTAGCTACTAGATCATTTGCTTCCTTCCTGCACTGCACTTGGTTCAATGAAGAATTGCAGCACATCATTTTAAACACATGAATAGCCACACTAAAGAAATAATACTATTTGCATGCTTGAATTACACACTTGCATTGTAAGCGCATAGGTCAACCAGGTCATCAGGAAGAAAATCACTTATTAGTATGCAAGCATCTTCCTAAGGTCTGGAATATGTCGGGTTTTTTATTAATTGGATGTACAAGAGACACTACACTCAAGTAATTCAAAGTGGATGATCCCTATGTTTCTAGGAAGGATATAGTAGTGATAACACTGATAGAAGTTCTCCATGCCTGCCTGTGCCTTTAGTCCAAAAAAGAGGACACCTCTCAAGAAGTGGAAGTCTAAGTCATCTTTACATCCACTTGTTTAGCCTATGACACTGTGCTGACACTGTGAAGAGGAACACTAACAGGATCCATGGAAACATGTTTTTGCAAAAGTTTAATCAATGAAGTTCCTTCTGATGGAGTTGGATGGCTTTTGAATTGGTTTGGTAATAAATAACCAATATTTGAAAGGACATGAAGCAACTTTTTGATGAACATTAGCATGTAATTTTGCTCTCAGCAGTGCAATAGTCTGGAAAGTTTTCTTACCAGGGGTAGCACTCAGTGTGGCATGACATATGTGATAGCTTGACATACAATCATCTTCAGTTCTGGAACTGGGGTGGGGCAGCAGCGCTTCTTGTGTACATTTATTTCTTTAAAGTTTTGATATTGAAAGAAAGTAGAGCATTATAATAATCTATAATTTTGCCTATAACAGTTCATGCTTTCTACTACAGGTTTCAAAATTTTACTGTGTTTCTTCAAAAACCGAAAGCAACATATTTTTATTATTTTATATAGCAAATTTTTTTAAACCCACATATTTGCCCTTTAAAATGTACTGGTTTATAATAATATATTATAACATTAAGGATTTTAATACCAGTGCTTTAGTGTAATAAAACTTTTAGTGATTCCCTGGCATGTCTTGTTCAGACTTAAGTTCCTCATTTACATATCTGATGTTCCCCAAGAGACAGACAAGCTTCGAGTTAATTATCCATGTAGCTGTAAGAACTCCTGTTTCTTTGGTGAGAACTCTCTAAAAGAAAACTAACAGTTATTAAATATTACTTTGATTTTCAAAAAGTAATCGAATTGCATTTAAAGAGGCACTAATGAGACACTTAAATTTAATATTCTTTGCAGACTAAATAATATATAAACCATGTACAACTCTTACACAATCAACAAATAAAACAATCGTTAAAATCCAACAAGAAGCCCAGCCTTCAGTAATTTTGAGCTCTACAAATACTCAGGAGAAGAAAGGCTCTTGAGCAGACTCTGCACTATTCCCTAACGTAGTCGTTTTACATGAAGGCAAAAATACACCTGTTGAAAGCAGTGACACATTCCCGACTGCTTCTAGCTGGACAGGATTACATTACTAATAGCTCATAAAAATGTGGAGAGAATCATACTTTTTATAGAAAATAACAAGTGATGAGACACTTACTTCTGAAATGAAATGCAATGCTTGTAAAGACACCACCATGTTTCTTGTATCTCACCAAACTATAATTACAGGGAGGAGCATCAGAGAAATACTGTATAATGTACATTGTCACCTGTGACCAAAGGCATCTTTAAAAAAAAAAATGATGTATCAGGGAAAAGGGTAACAGAATAACTGGCAAGCATAAAATGGACTTCAATTCTAACTGTTCTACACAGCTTCCATTCAACATAGCATCCAAATGCCTTCAGTATTGTATTAGACAGTGTACCTAATATATGTCATCTGTGGCTCATTCTCTGTCATCCTCAGCTGCAGCTGGCAACTTACAAGCACAGATATCAGGTGAAATAATTAATCTGAGTATTTTACAATAATTTAACATGTGCATCTATTTCCCAGAGTCTCATGATGCATTGGATGAGAGACAAATTCACTGACTGTCTCCAAATTATTACATGCATCCTATAATTAAGTTACAATGACTGAATAGAATGTGTATGCTCTTCTCTACACAGAAGACAACAATCTCATTCCACAAAGACCTTGGAGGTCATTCAAGAAACAATTAGATGTCCTGCTATCTATACTAAAAGGAAAGAAGGCCAAGAGTAGAAGAGCCTTTCTTCTGTTTCCTGTAGCTTCAGCCCTCAAGCATTCAAGTGAAGCCAAGCAATATTAAGCCACCGAGCAACACACATGGAACACATATGCCTTGTAAAAAGCTGGTATTATTTCTGTCTAGCAAAATGGCACAGGAACAGTCATGTCTGTCATTTTACAGAAAGGCATTTCTTAACAAAATTATGTTACTTTATTTTCTTAGCATCAGCGTGCACAAAGTAGAAAAGCACTAAATAAAACAGTTGCCATTATTCTGTTGTGTAAATACAGAGGAGAATACATACTAATGTCAGCTGTGTACACATTCAGCTCTGGGGTAAAAAGCATTAACTTGAGAACAGAAAGAGTAAGACCTAACTTCTAGATGTCAACCAACAGTCTTTTATCATATGTAGAAAGCATATCTGATGTTCTCTGGCACTTTACATTTGATCAGATGTTTGATTTATTGTGATAAAGGCAGTTAAAACTCAGTAAGGCTCACAGACTTTGGGAATGCAAAATCTTGCAATCCTTAGGCAGACAATGCTACCACTGACTTCAAAGGAGACAATAGAAGACGACTTCAAATAGACAATATCTATTGTCACACTGAGATGATCCCTTCTGGCTGAAATACGGAACAGTGTTGACAGCCAACTGCAAAGGCAGTCATTTCCAGGCCTCCTGAGTCGAAAGGAGGGTCACTGAGATGCAAACCTGTAAAGGTGTTTTCAGGACTGTATGGAATTGGTTCCTCCAGATGCCTCATCTAAACTGTGGAAATCTTAGCCTGTGAAGCATTCTTTCTATAACTTACTTCTATAATATTGAAGTACACTGCAAAAACTTAGAGAAACACCTTCTAAAATACAAACAGTTTGCAACTCACTAACGTGTAATATTTCACCCTTTCTTTCCTTCCTCTCCAGTTTTTAGCCTTGGCCTTCCTATTTCTAGCAGAACCAAGAAACAATTACAGGATGAGTGGGGCAAGTATCAGTAACGAGGTAGGTTTTGCAGTTTGATCTGAGCAGTTGCCCATGAGAAGTACAAAGGCCACTAGAAGATTTGTCACTAGAACATTTGCCAACAGCAGATTTGTCTCAGAAATAGTAGTTTGTTTGAAGTACAGCTTTAGACCAGAAGTAAACAAAATACCAAGAGCAGGGCATAGTCCTGGATTATCAAAGTGAGATACCTTGAAAAAGACATTAAATCCAAATACAAAAAATAAACTAAATTAATAAAGAACACTTGCTTCCAGAGTCTCTTTTATTTTTCAAATCTAAGCATTTCTTCTCTCTTCACATTTAAATCCATTTATGTTCTTTAAAGGAAGAAGAGACAAACTTAGCAGGACCTAAGAACGGAATTAAGTAGAGAAACATAGACAAATCCAACAATTTAGAGCTATGTTAGCAGGTGCTTTCAAATAAAAACAGGAGAGGAAATGCAATGACTATCCCTGAAAAGAAGACATGAAATTAAGAGCCATTTTTTTTTCACCTGGGAGCCAGAAGAGGGCCAGGAGTGATTACTGCCAGCACTCTCATTATCTGGAATACAGATCCAGGTGACTAGCAAGAGATACAGTACTTTAATAGTAGATGTGAAATAATCTGCCTTTCAAAAATGATGAAACCGTGCCTACTTGCTATGAAGACTGAAGCTGGATTTTCCCTAATCAGAAGAATGTGTAATAGCCTTTGGATTTTTGTCATTGTTTTCAGTCCATGAAGCAGTTATTTTGCATGTAGAAACTGAAGCTAAACAGAGCTCTCTATGCCATTGATCCTATTTATGATAGTCTTGATCCTGCAGTGAAATGAGTTTAGAGTCAGACAGAGCACGTTTTTGGATCTGCAACTAACGAGCTGGTGTGAAAGCTCCTGATGGATAAGCACTAGGTTCTATATCTGTTCCCTTGCATCATTCCCAAGGCCATATCCCATTCCATCATCCAAAACAAAATAAGATTAACATCTGAATTCATACCACAACATTACATGTTGTGTTTGCTACCTGTTGAGTTTGCCTGCTACAGAGTACCAAGCTTCACCATTTTGTACTTAAGGACAACTAGAATGTCTCATGATGTATTCAAATTTACGCAAATATTGATGGCACAAAATTTCACAGACTTCATTATAGTACATGAGATTATTTGGGAAACATACTCAAAAGGCAAAGAATATATCTTGTCTCCTCCCTGTGACATACAGAGAGACGATCAATCAAAAAGATGCTCGGAATCAGACAAAATGGCCGTATGGCGCTTCGGTGTTCAAATTATGTGTGTTCTTTAAGAAAATTGAATGCTGGATAATGATTTGCCACACTGCTATACTACAGGTAAGTTCAAAAGCAGTCATTGTCAGTATGCTGATTGATGTAAAGCTTTCAGTCTCTGGGGGGAAGAGTATAGCACTTCCTACTGCTTGATCCATAAAGCAGCATTTACTGCAGCCCACCTTCCTGGTCTGTGCTGCATAATACATCGGCAGATTATGGGAGTTAGGGAATTAAAAGGAAAAGAAAAGAATGGATGAAAAAGCCATGACCCCCTCCTCCACAGGTGAAATATTTGAGTGCCTGCCTTAGGGTATTGGAAGTAGACACTAATTGCCATACACATACCCACTACTCACTTTCACCTAAATATTTCCCACTTCTAGATGATCAACCAACCTAAAATTTAATTGAAAAAAAATTTCATCTAACGTTTGCATCCTGTGATGACTAGCTGGGACTGGAAGCATTCACTATCAGAGCTACACTATAAAAAGGGAGAATAGCACTGTGTGAAGGAGCCCAAGTGAAATGCAAGAAATGAGAAGGGGAAAAAAAACAAAAGTTCTTAAGGATACACGCTTCAAGTTTCTTTTACTAGGAACCAACAACTTGCACTTCAAGTGATACTTCATGTCCCAGGTACTGTGCCAGATGTTTGATTTTATATTTGCTACCTAGTGATCACTAGCTGGATTTTTGTCGGCATTTTCTCATGGCTGTTGAACAGAAACCTGCAACACTATCCACAGACAGGAAGGGGAAAGTATTATTGATCTGTGTCTGCTTTGATGTGCTGCTTTCTGGGAGTGAAAACCAATCTGTTACAATCAGATGCTGCACAGCCTGAATTATATTGAGGTTCCCATCAATATATAGAATATGTGGGAGCAAATAAACAGTAGCCACAAAAGAAATACTTGACCAGATTATTAACCAACTCTGAGTGTTGAAAAAGGAAATTCATGTGGGATCCAGACAGGTCTCATTCTTAAAGACCTTTTGGGGACAAAAATACAAGAAAAGAAGTGTTTGATATTGGAGACCATGCAGAGAAGGCAAGGAAGAGGATTTGTGCTTTATGAAGCATTAAAGTGACTTCTGTAATGATACTCTATTTAGAACAGAAATGTCCTATTTAAAAAAAAAAAAAAAAAAAAGGAACGAAAGCAGCTGAGACTCTGAACTTGCAAACCTTGTTGGCAGCCCTACAGATATTTTCTATATTAAAGTTGTACCTAAAAGGAGGAGATGGAGTACAAAACACCAAACCTCAAAATCCCTGAGTCTGAGAGAAGGAACACAAGCAAAAGCAGTCATCAGAAGGAAAGACTCAAAGGCAATTATTAGAGACAAGAGGAACATGATTTGAAAGACAAAGGAGTGAATTAATTGATAGTGCTGAGCAGATAAGATTCTCAGCTGCTTAGAACTTGCCACCATCTGTCTATCAGCCTCTGGGCAGGGCAGGCAGGCAAGGCGGAATATTGGTTACAAACAGGAATGGATGCCAAAACAAGATTGGCCATAGGCAGGAACAAGTGAAAAAATGAAATTTGTTCAGAAACAAAGTCCTTGCAATGATTAAAAGTTTAACAACATTGAAACACAGACGTGTGATTTACGGATTTAAAATGTCTTTGGATCTGATAATGTGATCTTTTGCACTTTTTCTTCCTTAAACTTAGAAATCATCTGTAAATCAAAACAGTACTGACATTTTCAGAGACATAAATACAAAAAATTCAAGTAATAGGCTTGCGTAGGGTAAATGAGGGAAGAGCAGTGGATGTTTTCTACTTTGACTTCAGCAGGGCTTTTGACACCGTCTCTCACAACCTCCTCATAGGCAAGCTCAGGATATGTGGGCTGAATGAATGCATGGTGAGATGGATCATGAACTGGCTAGATGGCAGAGCTCAGAGGGTTGCGATCGATGATGCAGAGTCTGGTTGGAGGCCTGTAGTTAGTGGGGTTCCCCAGGAGTTAGTATTAGGTCCAGTCCTGTTCAACCTATTCCTCAATGACCTGGATGAAGAGACTGAGAGCACCCTCAGCAAGTTTACTGACGATATCAAGCTGGAAGGAAGGGCTGACACACCAGAAGGCTGTGCTGCCATTCAGTGCAACCTGGACAGGCTGGAGGACTGGGCAGGGAAGAAAATGATGAAGTTCAGCAAGGGCAAGTGTAGGGTCCTGCACCTGGGGACGAATAACCCCAGCCACCAGTACAGGTTAGGGGTGGACCTGCTGGAAAACAGCACTGCAGAGAAGGACTTGGGAGTTGATGAAAACAGTTTGACCATGAGTCAATGATCTGCCCTTGTGGCCAAAAAGGTCAATGGTGTCTGGGGTGCATCAAGAAGAGCGTGACCAGCTCATTGAAGGAGGTTATCCTCCCCCTCTACTCTGCCGTGGTGAGGCTGCATCTGGAGTACTGCATCCGGTTCTGGCCTCCCCAGTTTAAGAAGGACAAGGAATTACTGTAGAGAGTCCAGTGGTGGGCTACAAAGATGATTAGGGGTCTGAAGAATCTTTCTGATGCGGAGAGACTGAGGGAGCTGGGTCTGTTCAGCCTAGAGAAGCGAAGGCTGAGAGGGGATCTTACCGACATTTATAAATATCTCCAAGGTGGGTGTCAAGAGGATGGGACCAGATTCTTTTCAGTAGTGCCCAACGATAGGATGAGGGGCAATGGGCACAGACTGAAGCACTGGAGGTTCCATCTGAATATGAGGAGAAACTTCTTTACTTTGAGGGTGACAGAGCACTGGAATAGGTTGCCCAGAGAGGCTGTGGACTCTCCTCTGGAGACATTCAAAACCCATCGGGATGCACTCCTATGCAATCTACTCTAAGTGAACCTGCTTTAGCAGGGAGATTGGACTAGATGGTCTCCTGAGGTCCTGTCCAAACCCAACTCTTCTGTGATTCTGTGATCCTCTGTAGAAACCTCTTCCACCTGCCTCTCCACATGGAGATTTCTGGTAGGTATCTCTATTCTAAATGAAGAGAAGGTAGTGCTTTGACAAGTCAAAAGTATTCCATCACAGTGGTCAAATGTGGCATGTAGGCTGAATTCATCAGTAGAACAGGTAAAATGGCCAAATATATGTTAATGACTGTAGCCGAAGAGAAGCAGAATTCCATTGGCCTAAGGGAAATGTGAAAATATTGGAGGATGCAGTCAAAAGGAGCTTAGAGAATATTGCAGCATGGTAAGTACATGTACTAGAATGACAAAGCAATATAAGGAAGATCCTTTCATTTTGCTTAACTTATCTGATGCATTTTTTGAGTGTGCAAAGGTAGAAAACAGAGATAACTGAACAAAACAATAAAGGCAACTTTAGAACTCTAGACAATGCTTTGGAATATTGAAGACACACACAGAAGATAGATATGACACAGGACCCACAGAAGACTCTCAACCTTGTGAAGTCAAGCAGAAGACCTTAGAGCATATTAAATGGCAGATGATACCTACAATGAAGCACCTGAAATATTCTCAAAGAGTCAGAAAAATAGTTTATCTCCAACAGTACCAGATAAACACTCTCCTAAACACAGCCACCAACTCAAGGTTTCTTTCATTTTTTTATCCTACTTCTTTAATTCTGTCATAATATCTTTAGGCAGAGTTCTTAGAGAAAAAGATAGGCTTCACAGAGACACGAGGGTCACTGGACTGATGCCTTTGGACATGGATTATTAGTCTTGCAAATGTAAATGGTCATGACCTGATGAGTTAGATGCAGAACAGTATACTGCATAATAAAGACAGAGGACTCCAAAGCACAGTCTTAACTTTGTTTGGAGAGGTTTATGAGATTATTTTCTTCTTGGGGTTTCCATTTGTCTTTGGAAGAGTAAATAAAAGTTACTCGATTTCCAGTTGTGGACAGATTGTGGGCAGATAGGTAATTATCCTATTGTACCCATGCTCCTGTTCCCCTAGTGCTCTATAGCATTTGAATTGTTTGCCGTATCTCTCACTGGTTTTGACTTTGTTAAGAAGAATGAAGGTGGCATTTATCTCAACACAAACATGTACTAGTAAGCCATTTTTAGAGATGCAGGTTAAGTGAGAGACTGTAAGGCACACATATGGGCAGACACACTACAGCAAGTTTAGTGACAAACATACCAAAAGGGAATTGTTACATTTGGGGGGAATGTGACTGAAAGTTAAATTCGGATATATGTCACTATTCTCCCAATGCTAAAAGAAAGCAAGAAAAAAATGACCTGTAATTCCAACAGGGAACAAAGCATCAGACCATTTACAGACAATAGGGGTGTTTCTCCCCATGCTCCTCTTTTGATTTCCACATAAAACTATACACTGAGTAAATTCCTAGCACAGTTTTGTCAAATTTCTTATCACATACCCAGTTATTAAATATCTAGGTTTTAAAAGAGCAGTGATGAATGACTGTTATGTGAAAATCAAGTGTCTTTGGTAATTTATTGACACAGCTGCTATGTAAGCAATAAGAGCTGGATTCAGCCATATAGCAATGACTTAAACCAGGGGTGTCAAACTCATTTTCATGGGGGGCCACATCAGCCTTACGGTTGCCTTCAAAGGGCCAAAGGTAATATTAGAACTGTATAAAAGTAGAACTACATTTATGTTGTCCTAAAATTACATTCAAACCTTTGAAGGCAACTGCAAGGCTGATGTGGCCCCCAGTGAAAATGAATTTGACAACCCAGACTGAAGCATATGACACCACCATTTACTTTAAGTGCTACAAAAAGCAGGCACCTGACCCAAATCAGGAGATCTAGAGTGTGTTTCCCTGGCACAAACCGGCTCTACAATCAACAGACAGAGAGAAGCTACTTTGGAGTGAGAGAAAAAATACTGAAGGTTGGCTAGAGCTGGCCAGGAACTCGGCTGTGTCTGAACTTCATCCCCTTGCAAAAGCTCAGATATGGCTCTGCCTTCAGTCTCCAGCCTCAGAGCTGTCTCCGAAGGCCTGATGCATAACTAAGCATGGGCTTTCTGCAAAATATTCTAGTGACCAGAACATTCTGAGAAGAGATATCTGTGTTCCAGCTTCTCCACAACTTAAGGAGTTTTGATCCCCAAAATGCCATACCTAACAAGAGCGCTCCACCATCAAATTACACCTAACTGCAGGAGTAAAAGAGAATAGTGAGAAGGTGTTCTCTAACCTTTCTTTCCAGGCTGAGACACTGTGAAGTCAAAAAGACAAAAATCTTGAAGTCAAAAGACAATAAAGAATTAAGAGTCTAACTTACAGGTCTGTGGATAGATGGAGAGGCAGGGTCCACTTCCCAGCCATTCGTAGCATTTCTAAAAATTTATTTATGTGACATAAAACATATTTATGTAACCGTAGGAAGGTAGAAATATCTTGGAAGCCTCTTTTTATTCAGTTAATTACTGCACTTGAAGCTTTCAATATTCTGCAAGATAGAAGATGACAGAAAGAAATGTATATGATTAGAAATTTAGCCAGATTCACATTTTGTAATATATTTTGAGTCCTAAGTGACTGTAGAAACCAACACCTGACATGTTAATGCCCAGAATTTTGAACAAATTCTTCTAAGAAATTATTTCATTGCATTATAAATTAATAGTATTCTGTAATTAAAATATTTTAATTATATAAAATTGCATAAAATTGTAGTATGCTATAAGTACAGTATTTTATTTTTATTATTATTTTCAGTTGATAAACAAGAGAAAGGCAACAAACACACCTTCGCTTTCAACTCTAGACAAGAATGTGGAGGTAATCAAGAAGAATGAACAGAATAGGAAAATGCTGTGACATCCGAGAGCTGGTTTTGACAGAAAGATTTCCAGCTCCTGTACTGGTGTTGTAAGTAAAATGTGTAAGACTTCGCACAGATTCATAATCAGTGAAGCCATAATAATCCTTGACATGCATTATTTTTGAGCCACTGCTGCCCTTATGCAATGTGTTAAGACAACGAACTTCCAAACCCAATCAGCAGATGTCACAAATGTTACCACTCCACTCTGTAACACACGGCAATGAGTCAGGGCAGGCCTCCGGGAGACTTTAAACGTGGGTTGGAATGCAGCACCAAAGCAGAAGAAGCAATCAGAGGTTTAAACTCTTCTACTTCTATCACTGTAACTTGGTCTGACTCGGAGCCAGCAAACACTGGAGGTGCTGCTCTTTCTCACACTACCTTTAAAAAATAAGTGCCCTGTGCATTTAGCAGGTTATTATGGGGAGAAAAAAAATCATATCAGAAAAAACTATCAATTTCTTGTATTCTTTTTTAACCACAGATTTTACCATACCAAGCTTCCTTTTTCACTGTCTTACAACATTGTACACCATCTCAGTTGAAAAGAAAATGAAATTGATATAGACATGTGGCATATATGGACCACAAAATTTCTCTGCACTTGTTGTCTGCTATTCAGTTTACATGGGCAATAAGGATAATAGAATTTCTACATCTTTTTCACCTTTCATACCCATTCCAGATTCTTGAAGGGTCTCTGAGGGACTGGTTTTAAGCATGCTATTCAATTTTCCATAGAAAATACAAATCCACTAACCTGATATTTAAAATGCCTGCTAACTTTGATATATAAAGCTATTTGAAAAGTACTATTTTCTAGAAGATATATGATCCTATTGCAAATGATCATCGTGAATTTGAAAACACAAATTCAAAATGCCTGTTGTATACAACTCCTGCATAGATGGAACCAGATCTTGCCCCCTACTCCCTATTAAAAGTTGCCATTAACATAAATAATATCCAAATATTTTGAAATTACTCTGTATTATTCCTTTTATCCTTAGAGGGTCAGAGTCTGTAAGCATCTGATTTAGTTCCAGAGGCATTCAGTCACCAGTAGCACACAACTACAGCATGTGGTACAGACGCTGCAATATATTGAATGGCTGAGGATGTCAAGGGGTGAGATTTAAGTCTGCAGTAATTCTGAATTTGCAGATTGAATTCCCCACTAACACAAACTAAGTTTCAAATACATGTTTATTTTAAATATTTCCGGAGCACATATAAACTGAAAATATTTAGGATGCATTGATGTTGCTTTATTCGTCTTCTGAAGACTTGGATAGTGCTCTTCAGCTTGGGAGCTTGGAGATCAACGGTCACCGGTATGATTATAGTTGCAAGATGTGGAATGCCATAATTGCAGTCTTGGAAATACCAGACTAAGTCCTGATTACATTTTACCACTGGGCATTACTGGGGCCTTATTACACAATATTACTTATCTCTAGCACTGTATTTCCTGTATTTACAGTAAGAAAAACTATAAGCATAGTGGTAAATAAAATGACAACTAAGCCTCACTTTACATGGACTTTGCTGTTTGCATACATAAGTGTGCCCTAACAGAAAAAAAATTTTTTATGCTTCATTAAACCTAAACAACAACAACAACAAATCTTCACACAAATGTTCTTCTGTTGGCTAAATTCTGCAATAGCTAAAGGCCAAATAGGTGTATTAATTGTTGTTTCATCTGAGGTAATAACCAAATGCCTTGTTCTTCTGCCAGTTCCCACGTAACTCAAAGGAACAATAAGCCAGTTATATATTATAAAAAAAAAAAAACAAAAAAGAACAACCCTACCCTCACAAGTCCAAGCCCTCCAAGCCAACTCTTCTGACCTGCTGCCTTTAACGATCATTACAGATCAGTGCCAAGTTGTGGACTTTAAGTGGAAGTATTTATACTTTAGACCAATGCCATTCCTTGCTTCTCAGAGTGTGATTAAGGCAGAAAAGGTTTTATTCAAAGCAATCTGATAAAAGGGAGAATGACAGGAGTGAGACATGGCTCCTCCTCCTTCCACAAAGGATTCTTCCTCTTTAGCAGAATCCTCCTCTCCTTCTCCCTCCCTCAGTTTGACAATTGCAGAGTGCCAAGACATGGAAATCATCTTTCCACTGGTGACATCTGTCTCCCCAAAGAGCTCTGGAGGCAGTTACTGTGATAGCTTTAGAGTTTGTCATATGATTAGGTGAATATCGAACAGTCTGGGACTTCATTCTCTTAATGGTAGCTCCTGTGACTCACATTTGATTGCCTGGAATTAATGCAACGTATCATCTCTTATTTTAATTTTTTGTGTGTGTGTGTGTGCTAAGAAGTGTGCTAAGAAAGGGTGGAAAAAGGCTTAAATAAATTTATGCACAGGGCTTGCAGTTTAGGAATGTCTTCTCTTTCATTTATTGAATGGTTTATCCATAACTATCAGTCAGCATTGTCCATTTATGCATCTACTGGAAATACTGAGTTTTCATTGTGAAAAGGCTGATGCTTATGAAAAAAGCTTTATGTGTCACTTCTTTGCAAACAGGGACTTCAGAACACTCTCATTAATGAACTATAAAGGAAAAAGATTTTTTTAAAATAACAGCTCTCCTAAGAAATGACATTTGTAAAGAGTACTGATTAATATCAGAAACAAATCAAAAGAGTTAAAGAAGTTTTAAGTATTATCCTTTTCAGCATAGCTATCAATAGGAAGCTGACAATAGTATTATTGCTATTTACATATTGGTAACATGCTGGTATGAATTTGCATAACGTATTGTGGTTCTGTGCTCTAGGGAGTTGCATTGTAACATATTGGTGCTTAATGAACTCTGAAAAAATTGATTTTCCACAGAGTAAATTAAGGAATGCATTATAGCTGTTAAAGCAATCTTAAGGGAAATCTGAGGCTTCCACTGCAGCACCATGCTTAGTAAGTAATAAATTACATGTTATACTTATTTGCCTTAATTCATGCTAATTTTGTCCAATTAATGTATCACAGTAATTCAGAAGCCTGTCACAGGAGAGCTAATTATTTATTGGATTTTTGTGTTCAGCTCCCTAGGAGTCTACTAGCAAACAAACTTGTGACTGTCTTTCTGTTAGGTCCACAATGACATTCTTATGTCTTACTGTGGGAAGAAAAAGAATGTTACTGTTTTCTGGTTTCAGTTATAAAAATGTATCATTATTCATATAAGTTATTTTTTTGTTTACAAACTGGTGTCACGTCATGACAGACTGCCATGCTCTTAGGATGAGATCCAATGTTTTTCCTCTTCCTGTAAATGTCTGAACATGACATAATTCTTGCTAAAGACCATGGTGGTACTTTTCACAACCTGAAACCTTCTGAGCGTGTGTAAAGTTCAAGAAGCAAACCCTTCTCATTCTTTTCACTGAAACCTGTGTTTTTCAAAATCCGTTGGCTTTAAAAATCAAGCACAACATGCCCAGAGCAATTGATACTCTTTCACAAAAATAGATTTTTAACTGTGGCAGAATGTTAATTCACAGCAAAGAATGAATTATTTATGAGATTAATTTGTGCAATTCATACCTATAAATAATATGGCAGTTGCTAAATAATTTGCAGAGTGATAAGATGCAGACATCACAGTTAAACAATAAGAGAGTCACCAGCTGTGAAATACCCACTATCTGCTTGCATTCTGTCATGCACAAGCATTTACAGAAAACTATTTGTTGGGGGTGGAAAGTATTAGATCTGATACTTGGCTTCTTCTCATGGGTAGCGGGAGAATACTTGTCAGTTGATTACTGTCTTCTACCCTACGCAAAAAGAAGTGATATTTCTTTAAATGTATAATGCAAAGTGATGTTACCAGCAGGCTACATAAAATCATGTGATGTAACCTGCCATAATATGATGCACATGACCGACTGTGTCACAAATTTAAAGAGACTTATTTTAGAAGAACTGGTGAGAAAAAAAATATTACCCCTACTCCTTTTCAGTCAGTTGCTATTGATGTATGTTTGCCTATAGCCAAATGAATACCTGGTAGTTCAGTAAACGTCTCTGAGCAATATACCATCTTACACTTACTGTAGCTATTATTATCACTTTAAAAGCATCCGTCAAGTACTTCATAATTTTCTACTGTTGATTTTCAATCTCTTTATTCCTACCAAACCCACAAAAGCTCAACAAAGAATTAATTATCCAGTCCTTGTTTCTTGGAAAACAGTTGTTTAATTGTTTATGGCATTTAGAATTTGAAATTGTCTTCTTAATTGTCTTCCTTGGCTTCTCTCTTCTGGAAAATATAAAGTCTACACTTACTGTTAAGAATGTCTAAAATCCCATCAAAGTCAACTCTGTAACTAGGAGCTTTACCTCGTTTTCCTGACAAGGGGACGGAATATGGGCACCACTTCCAAGGCAAGAGCACATGTGGCCAACCATACCATGCAAACATAATGGCGGTTTTATTAATGGTTCAGAAAAGGGGTGAACTATGCAAAAGAGTAACAATCAAGAAAGAAAACCCAAGGAGCAGGAAGAAAAGACCTTCTTATGACAATGTTAGAAAATAATTCATGGCAGAAAATACATGAGTTTCGAAAGGCCACTTGCCTGAAAATATTAATAACTTTTTCCATTTCTCAATCCTTTTTTCCAACGAATAGTCTGCATCATTGCCTATATGGAGAAGTTTAAACAGCCTCTTCTTGTGAGCCAAAAGCCACACAACCTGACACTGAAAATCATCTGAAACACTAATCATATGGAACAGGTGACAGAGAGTTTACATTGTAAAGATGTCACACTATGGATATACAGAATAGTAAAAAGCCTAAAAAGTTAAAACAAGAGTTTGAATCCCTAGTTGGAATGAATGTTTTAAAGTGCCCATGTTTACTCTCTTGTTAAACTAATATGTTTGCTTCTGCTAGATGTAGCAGAAACTTATAAGCCAACTTTTGTGTTACTTTAACCTAATATAGCAACTTAAAAAAACACCTACAATACTAAAACACCCTTGAAGAGAGAAGGTTGAGAACAAGGAACTAGATGTTCATTAAAGACTCCATTTGTAACAGAGCTTTGACTATGTTTGCTCCTTCCTTCTCCAAGCCACCCTCCTGTCGAGCCCAGCTGCACAAGGACGGTAGGGAGGAAGAGTATTGTACTTCTCCTCTTCTTTCTGCTTCTGCCATCTGATAAATGCTTCACTTTAAAACCCTCTTCTCTCCATGGAGGCAGCTGCTTTTCTGCTAGTTATTTTATTGGGTTATCTTCTGGTCATTCAGAATATGACAAAAGAAATCAAGTTTCAAACACTTCCTTGTATCACAGAAATGTAAGGAAATACTGAGTCACACAGCAGCAAGTGTCAAGACTGCTATGATCTTCAACTACCCAGGAGTTCATCCAAAGTCTCTTGTTATACTAAACACCTGTAGACCTTAATTTCTGGATCTATAACTTTCCCAATGCCAGTGTATTTTGTCATTCATCCTGATACCTGACGTGTTCTGACACACTGTTTCTTTCCAACACAGAGACAACTCCTTTCTCCACACCTGGAATGTCTTTGTCTCAATTCTTTCCCCTCCCATGCCCTCCTGCCACCTTCCTGGTGAAGATTCATCAGCAAAGGGTTTCACATATCCCTTTTCAGGCTGACGAGATTTATGTGGTCTTTCATCACCTAACAAATGAAGAAAGGCTTTTCATGAAATTAGAAGTATGTACTGAAGATCACATTCACAATGAAGATTATTTGTCTAATCAATGCCTACACAGAGTTTCTTGCCATACAAAATCCATCCTGTTAGGTCAATAAGCCACATTTGTCAGACTGTAAAAGACATTTTTAAAAAAATGTTACAATGTAGCAGCATGTAATTTTGGGGAAGATCCACGCTGGAAGCAGTGTCTTCCTTCTTCTCTCAAATGAAACACAGAAAGGTTTTACAGATTATAGAGATTTCCAAACCAATCCTGGTCTCAGTGTTTTCAGAAAATAGTGCTGTTCAAAATAGCTGCATCCTTCTTAGCCATAGGTGGACGCAGAGAGAGCACAAATGTTTTTTTTCTGGCAGTTCATATTATCACAGGTGCAATCAGTGCAGAAATCAGTGCAGGTACCACTAGAGAGAAAGATGTGGATATACTCATAAAACTCATAAAACTGCAAGCTTATACAAATAGCATTCATTTACACACTGAGTTCAGAAACAGATTATTAAAAGAGATGGAGGGCAATGATAGCAAGGTTTTTAAATGATAACTAAGTAGCACCTTGGCCTCAATTACAACACTAAATTAAAGCAAAAATCATATAAAGAAAAAGGTGACCCAACTCAGCATTAATTATAGAACGACAAAACCACACAGGTTGGAAGGGATGTCCAGAAGTCATCTAGCTCAACCTTCTGCTCAAAGCAGGTCCTTTGGATCAGGCTGCTCTCTTGGTGAATGATTAGTTTACTGGGGTGCAACGGAACTTAGAGATAGCTAGACAAGGAAGAAAGGTAATAGTTTCTTATGGAGTAAATTGTAGCAACAGGGAAGAAAAGGGAAAGGAAACTCAAAAGTGGCTATAAAAATGAGGCAGACTATGGCTACAAATAGAAATTGCAGGTGACGACTCACTCTGCCTCATTGTCCCCTGTTGCCTTACAACATCGGTGACTGAATGACTTGTGCTAATGGACACCCACTGCGTATCTTTGTTTCCCTGTCCGCCAGTGGTCAGTCAAGACTAAGAATATCTACAGACCTTATTCCAGGACTCACACATGACCAGATTCCTTGTCCTGACCACCATGAGCTGCTCATAAGTTCTTGTCTTGTGTGTGTGACTCTTACTGTCCTGTTTCATGTATCCCAAACACTTCTGAAATTAATTATAACTATTTTTCTGTGATTTGAAAGGTGACTCTCCAATTTCAGCCAGAGTTTGAAAAGAAGTTTGTTTCTTTTGATAATATCAAGGTGGTTATCAGAAATAGCAAGAATTCTGTTTGCTTATCAGTATCTCATAGTATCATGGATTTCCTTTTTTTCCATCTGTAGATTCTGGTATACATCTATGTGCTTTTGCAAGAGAGAGGAGAGAACACTGCCATTGCCTCTATACTGGTTGCTGTTACACCTGCCATTGCTGACTTCCTACAAAAGTCTGTTTCTTGCATTTGGTAGTTACATATGTAAATACAGGACTGTAGTAATCAACTTCAGAACTGCAGTTTAATAAAATCACTTACAAGTAGCCCCATTACACAACTGATGCCACCTGATGTGCAATTGACCCTGTGGTTTATTGGAGGGCTGCACCTCTCCTGCTGTTCATACAAAACTCCTTTTTTCAGCATACTACTGCAGTTCACTATTCTGTTTTGTAAGTATTTTATATGGTTCTGCTGGAATTAACAGAGGGACCGCTTTGAGATTTTCAGGTGAAATGTATTATAGAAATGGAAATAAACTACTAGCTTATTTGATGCAGAGGCTGCTATATAGCTCTACCTAGCAATTACATTTACTTTCCATGCCTATCAGTATGCACTCAGAGATTGATAGATGATGGTTTTATAATTCTTAAATACTTTTTTGATATCCTAAACCTATAGAGCCTTCAGACATTTTGTTCAGGAGATTTGGAACACTTTGCTACTTGAAATAAAAAGAGCTTCAATTGCCAGGGTTTTAAATCCAAACATTTAAGGCATTGATTTTACTTAGTTTTTCTAAAGTAACTCCTTTAGGAAATTGAGTGCTACATTGCTAATTTTAACCTTATTCATTTTAAAGTGCTCCAGGACACTAGCACAAAGGGCACTGTAAAAATTGCATTGTGCTGTATTAGGTTTGAATAGGATGAGTTATAGAAGTGTTTGAGACTTTGAATTTCCAAAATTTAGTTATTATAATGCTTATAATACTAAAGGTTTCTTATGTGTGCATTTTATGTTTGGGGTTTTTTTCTTAATAATCATAATTTCTAAGAAATATCCACTATACACAGTCTGTCAGTAAATCTTTATAACATTTTCTATTGCAATACAGCTTTTGAAAAAGATTTTATAGAACAGTTATTCACACCTACAGATAATCTAAAATGCAATTGTTCATTGCCTAAATTATAGCAGAAATTCATTTTTTATAAAATGAATCTGTAAAATATTTCCAGTGTTGATTAACCTGCAATGGATTTTTTCTTTTGTAATATAATAAATATGTTCACCTTGTATAAATCTGAGTACAGCATGCAAAACTCTGCCTGAATATTACATAGTGACAGTAAGTGTTTGTGTATTCAGTGTAACCAATGCAAAATAATTTGTATGCAATTTAAATTTTAGAACATATTTACTATAAAACATTTGGAGGTTTATGGCCTGCTACAGCACAACTAAATATACAATAAAAATACAACAAAGATTGCACTCATTTTCCTTTAATGATTATAAAAATTTATGTAGGACTATATAATTGATCTCAGTAAAAAGTGGTTCATAATGCTTTATCTTTTAAAACAATAATATCATTTCATAGGTGTATTTTTCCTGTAAGTATTCCTTCAAAAAATAGATGGCATAGTGTGAAAAAGTGAAAGATATTGCAAATATTCTGATTTTTCCTCTCTCTTTACCAGTGATTTTTCTCAATCTCATGTATAATCTCATGTATATTCACTGCAAGTGATAAATATCTGACATAAGCAGGCATGGAATTACTTTAAAGGTAATAAGAAAAATTCGAAAGATACTATGAGTTGAGAGGGAAAAATAATCAAAAGTATTCAAAAAGGTAAACATTGGATTTGGAAGAATAAATTGAAGATTCTTTAATTTCTTTTTAAGACCAGTGGAAAATATTCCTCACACACACAGCGTGTTTTTTTTTTTCCCCTGCCTCTCAACAAGGGGTAATTTGTGAAGGGATAAGTTAGTGTAGAAAAAATAAGGTGGATGAACTTTAAGCAACATTTTAATAGATATACCACCAAACTTCAGCAGGTCATTGGGGAGACAGATCGATGGAATGTATGTTATCACTAACATCAAAAAGAATAGATCTATCACAGGAAAAAAAAAAGCAAACTATTTAAAAATTTAAAGCATTATCTATAGTATTTCTATTCAAAGACTTTTTTGAGCAATTGTGTTTGATTACACGCTTCTTTGACAAGAGAAAGGTCCCACAAATCCTATCCTCATGGTCAAAGTACTACATGGGCTTTTTGCATTCCATGTGTAACTAGATTTGATATGTACTTCAGTTATGTTTAAAATACGCATTAGTGATTATAAGTCATCTTAGCTTTGAAGGAAGAGTCACTCGAAACAAAAAAATGGGATAGTAAAGTCAGGCAGTTATATACAATTTTGCTTTTACATTGTCCATATTAAAACACATGTTTAGCACAGTAAAGCATGAACTACATAGCATTTATCTTCTGCTAATTCCCTGTGCCATATTCAAAAGAAATTGAAACCCATGGTTATCTTCTCATTGTCTGTGTATTTCCTGAAGCATGCCTTTCATATATTTCCAGTGTGTCCTTCCTTGTTATACTCCAGGTCCACCTTTTACCTTCCTTGGTGAGACCAACAAAATTTGTGGGTTTATAATTACCCACTTATTCCATGCCAAATTACAGGAGGCACTTCATTGATGAACAGAAAGTGCAGCATTTGTAGTAGAGACCCATTGACTGGAATAGTACAGGGCCTCTAGAGACTCCTGGCCTGCAATGTATTCATGGCAAAACATGGTTTGATGTACCAGGAGGGATGTAGATGAGAGCTGTCAGTAGCAGGGAGGCAACATGAATCAGAGCATCACCTAAAGTTGTGAGCCTGTATCTAACAATCACATCCTGCTGCTCTTCTGAGGTGGTGAGACAGGGAGATCAGACCTTCTGAGAGAAGTAACTACAAATTTGATACAATTCTGTGATAACCAGGATGGATAATTAAGATCTATAACATGTTCTATAGCATAATTGTAAAATGTCTGATTAAATTACCTCAATCTAATAATCTACTTACTTTTCTAGTGAAATTCGCAATGGGTTAGAAAATAAGAAAACTGTTTCACATTTCTTATAAGTTCTTTATATTTAGAAACAGAAATTTACATACAAATGGGAAATGTTTCTCATCCCTGAGAACAATTTTCATTAAAATATTCTGCTTTTCCAATGAAAAGATAAAACTTTGTCTAGCAAACAGAAAATAAAGTTATTTAAACAATGACTTGCTTTTCCCATCAAAATAGTTTTGAGTAAGTATATTCAGTTTTATTTATATCAGTTGCTTTTCTCAGAGAAAGTATTTGTACAAAAGAATCAATATTTGTAACAAAATCATTTATGTTGGCTGAATTTAGCTATTTTTAATGTATCAATTAGGCTTCAAGTTTCACTCATCATGGTTATTTAGGACCGGATTACAACACATAACCATTTTTCTCCTTGGGACTGGGATACAAGGTAGAATACTGTAGCAAATTTGTTGAAATATATTTGTGGTCAGAATTAGTCAGAAAATTTCTCCCATGGAAAATTTCAAATTGGAAGCAAAATGTAAGAAATGGAAATGTTTTTATTTGGAAATCCTGACATACTGTCTGCCAAGAGTTGTACTCCAAGTCCCCTTTGCTGGGGAGGGCACTGCATGATCAAAATATTATACATACAATAGTAGCCTTTCTTAGCTAATCTGATTAAAGAAAATCCCCAGAAGATATAATGTAGCTGGGCAATCCAGCAACCCATTTATTAGTGCAGAGACAGGGAAGATGACCTACTGCTCTTCTAATCTCCACACTTAAAGCATCAGAGTGGCAGCATTCCAGCTTTCTGGCACATGGTTCCTACACTGTTTTTTAATATGAAAACCAGATCTCTTGCACGAATAAAGAAATAGATCACAAGCCCAGCTGGCCATTGTTGGGGGCGGGGAGGGGGGTGGAAGTGAAATATAACTTCTCACACTCCTCTGACCCAAGACCCTCTTCATAGTTAGTGAGAGAAGCAGTCAGCTCTGAGACGAAGTTCCTCTAAAACAGGTCAGATAAATTGCACCCAAAAGCACCTATTTCTCTCCATGGACTCCCAAAAATGTTGGGGTAACTCATTCAGACATAGATCTCCAATGCTGGGTGAGAACAATCCTAGCTCTGGTCTTCAGTCACACACTGTTCTAGCAGAAAGAGAGAAAAGAAAGGAAAGAAAGGTTTCCCTTGGGCTAGGAAGTTACTTTTTCTATCTCTTCTGAGCTCTTTTTGTCCACGCCTTGATGCTGTTTCACAGAGTGATTGCTGGATATCTTTCAGGAGACTTTCACACCATTTTCTGAAGAGTGATGAAACAGAAGTTTTCAGTCCCATTTCTTCTCTGTACTTTCATGTAGCTCCCACAAAATTTCAGCAGTCAAAGCTACACTTATGTTTTGTAAAAGAAAACAAGACAAGTCTTCTTCTGGCTAGGGTTTTTGGTTCAGTTTCCATGTTTGGTTCAGTGAAGTAAATAACAAAATCATATATGTACCTTTTGATATATTTCTGCAATTCTAATTAATTTAACTGAAATCGTATGTGAGTTCCAAAAAATATCAGCCTGTAGTCTGTATTCATATCTTAAGTACAACACTTTAAATCTACATTGACTCCTTTGAAGTCAATGGATTCAGGCCAGTGTAAATGACAAAGTCTACTCTGTGAGCCTAAAATTCTTGTAGTAGAAGGACTCCATCTGTAATCATACTTTATGGCACTTTACAGTGTAGGCATACAAATTTGCTGCAGAAACACACTTTTGAACTCTGCATTCTTTTCTTTAAGCTGCTATCTTAGTGAAAGAATTTAGGTGCATTTTGCCATCAAAATATGTAAAAAAGAGATGAATAAATCAAACTTCACAAGCATAAGTCAAGTATATTTTAAATCCTTTCAACACCACTAATCAGCTATTCTTGCATTTATACAATTAAAAATAATAGAAAACAGATGCAAAGAACTGGAGAGATCATTCAGTTTATCCTTTCGACCAAAGGAGGTGCTAGTACTTAGGATATTATATAGGATACACGATATATTAGCTTTGTTTTTGCCTACCACAAAATTAAGGTGTTCAGAAAGACCCATTTTCAATATTTTGAGAACTCCAGTCCAGAAGCCTAGATATATAAAGGCAAATGAAATATTATAAATGTATGTTTGTTCAAGTTCCAGTTGAAAATTATCTACATCTGCACATAAGGCCTGACATAACTTCCACTGAAATCAATGTGGCTTAGTTTACCACTAACTTTCACGGTCTCTGGGTTAAGTCCTTATCCAGGCCCCCATGTAGAATAATTACATGCACAACTGTAAACATACAATATTTCATACAAATTTGACAACATAAAACTAATTTACTTGAAAATTTTATCCATAAATGAACACTAATCAGCACAAATGTTAGAAGAAAATTTCTCCAGCTAAATTAAAGCATAATTCTTAAGATCAGAATACATTAATGAATATAATTACTAGTGAATATAAGGCCATTTACCCCTCTTATCACATACTTTTGTTGCATATAACTTCGCACACCTGAATAACTAGCAGTTTCTTCATGCACCTCTAATAGCAGCTCTTAACAAGGCTACAAGGACAACTCACATGAAAAATTTACAGATCTACAGAGAACCTTTAAAAAACACTAAAGCTTTGTTTTACTTGTTGTTTCTTGAACAACAACCTTTTACCATTCTGAGTATTTGCTGTACAATGGAGATATTAATAGTTACCCTTAGACTGTACCTTATCTTTTACTGTAAACCTCTTAGCCAGTGCATTCACATTTCATGTCCTTTCACACTGCAGTTCACTTGGAGACAAAAGCAAGAAGAATTTGCTTCAGTTGAGCTATTCCTTTTTGACAGACACTTTCCAGCTCACTTGCAGAAGTTGCCAAAAGGGAAATCAAGAATTGAGATTACCAATTTTTTTTCCAAGATATAAAAGACCAGTAAGGTCATGGGGATTTTTAAAATTTATTTGTCATTGATTACAGTGTCATTAAAGTATTTGCTAATTGACAGTCCTGTACCTCTAATCCTCCAATTGGACAGTCTTCCAAGATATTAATATCATAATCAGATCTTAAACTTGTCCTTTTGGAAACTGCTTCCAAGTTTTACACTTTCACTGCTGTTTTGTTTTGCTACAAGAACAATAAAATACTAATTATGTTAGTTATATATTAGTCTCAGACTGGGCATTCTAGACACAGTGCTGAACCTTCATTTTTTTACATGCTGTTTGAATCTAATGTTATTAAAGATTCACATGACTAAAAATAACAATGGCAATTTTTTTCCTAAGCTTTTGTACTTTCATATGTATCTTGCTTACACATAACAAAGAATGAAGTCTCATTCAATCAGAATGCAGCAAGCTTAAAAATGTACATGGAATTTTTACTATTTATTTTATGTTACACAGAACATAATGTCTATATTATATATTACCCAAAGACCTTAAAGACAAATACTACCTTGCAATACAAAATACTGTTTTAAGCAGAGGTGGACCCAGTCACTGATTAATAAAAATTTATTTTAAGGTTTGGAACTAGATCATAGAAGATGGATTTCAGTAGTGGAGGATATTATCATTTAACATTTTTTATATACCTTCCAAACTGGGATGTTGTTTTTTTCCTCTGGCAGAGTTCTGCCCTGAGCACTACTATCAGCATTCCCACCAAGAAAAATACTACCAAAACTGGTTCAGATCACCTAAGACCTACACAAGGGACAAGGCTGCCTATGGGGGTCTTTACCTTAATACTGGCATTGGGCCTAAGCCTTGATTTAACTTCCCAGGCAACAGATCTATTAAAGTTATATTACTAAGGTTCACACTGCCCCTGAAAGCTTTATTAAATGATTATTTCACAGCATGGAGGGAAATCTATTGAAAATTAATGTGTACCATCAGCCAGTCATGGCTTGTGGTTGAAATATGCTCTTTATGTCAAAAATAGTAGAATTTTCCAAAGAAGAAAGGGTAACTGAAATTCCTCTCATTGACTTGTCTAATCAGGCTTCTAGGGCTAAAGTCAATGTGGAGAAATGGCTGTTTCTAGAGTTGGTTTCATCTTTCTTCTTTCTTAGGACACTAATCTTGGGTAGGATGCATTGCCCTCTGGAAATGCCCCTTTGTTTCTGCAGACCATAGAAGGAGTCCAACTGTCTCACCAAAGTGGCTGAAATTAAACAATATGAACTGCTGCTTACATTAAATGAGTAAGATTTGATGTATCCATGCAACCCATAAGATTCTGACAGACTCAAAGAAGCATCTTGAACACATACAGGATTTAGTGTATTAGGTCATCCTTTTTGTAGGAAGCAATTTGAGAGAACTAGTGCCAAGTAAAATCATGCCCACACGTCATTTCAAAAGAATTGTTCGGAAACAACACACTTCTACTGTGTTGCCACAGTCAGAATATACATATTTTCTTCTATAGAAACAGAATTACAAGTTTTATGGAGGTGATTTTTAACAAACATTTAAAACCTCTAAATAATTTAAAGATACAATATAATCTTAACAAAATTTGTCATTTTACATTGTTATATTGCTAAGCAATGTAATAATTCAGATCATACAGTCCTGAAGTTATGGGCAAGTTTTTTTGCTGACTTCAATTGACTTGGAAGGTGAGGGATAGGAAGCGCCCGGGCAGGGAGTTCCTATCCCTGTGAGCACCAGGTGGCAGTCCGACCTTGACTGACAGGTCTTCATTTTCTCCTGCACTCCCCAAACCAAAACCTTTCCTTGTTAAAACACTTGTCTGACTACCCCTGCTCTGTAAGTACACCAAATCTCTCAAATATCCATGGAAACTATCCTACTTTATTTGTTACTCTCATTGTATCATTTTAACTAGTCTGGTGATCCATTTAATGGTTAATTTTTGTTAACAAGGGAGGTAAACAATAACAAAACCATGGAAGGAACAGTAAAAATCTTATAACCTCCTACATAGTGATAAAAGATATTTTTTCCTAGTATAAGAAAAAAATATTGACAAATACAAATATTTCACTGAAAATGCCTGCCATTTCCTATTTATATAAACATACAAGTCATTCTTATTCACCAGAGCATTTTGCTAAGTCAAGAAATCACTCTTTTCACCTTGCACAATTGTGCTCACATATACAGACAGCTCAAGTTTCTGAAAAGAAACAATAATAACAATTTAAGTAATTTATAATGTTGATTTAGCTTTTATTTGTCCATTTTGGTAAACTGTTGTTTGAACTGCATGGTACTCCCTGTCCTCATTTTTATGTAATCACCAAGGGAATTTCTTGCATCTTTGTCAGAGGATACCTAAAGTATTTTTGAAGGCTGTATATTAATAAGAAATTTTGTTACTGAATATTGCTAAAAATATAAAAACATATTAATTCAGAACCTGTGACAGTATTCATGAAAGTAAATCTAGTAGAAATTGTGGGCTTTTTCCTCAAGGAAATTTAACAGATTTGGAGACATGCGACCACGTTTATTGAACTATTTATTCTGTTAGATTTGCAAAGGTTAAATTCAGTAAGCAACAATTATTCACCAACACACAGCTCAAGCACAGTTCAAGTTACTTGCAAAAATCCCAGAAAACCTGTGTTCATCACCTTGAATACAGAAGTAAAGAGCTTTACTAGTCTTCTATATACATATTTATTTGATTGTAGTGGCTATATCAAGAATTTTAGCCTAAGTTCCTTGTAGTCTTTTTCCAAATTCTTCCCCATGTAATTCTAACATTTGTGAAACCTCATTATAATTGTTATGAGATTCTACCCGCAGTGGGCATACACAATACATTTATAGAAATCACATAATTCATCTTACAAAGAAACAAATTGTTTCTTACTGAGCACTCTCATTTGGTTATACTCACTTTAGTGATGTTTAAAAATTATAGACTGAGGACAACTTCACTAAAAATTATTATGTTTTATTCTCTCTTCAAAATACATGGAATACATGTGGAATTTTCAATGTGCACAGACTGTTCTCATCTTTTTATGCTGTTGTGACAGCTTTATAGCCTTAGATAAGTCTGCAAGAGAAAGCCTGTGATGATGCATAGGTTGCAGGACAACTCCTGCTGTAGTATACAAATGCTGGTGGACAGGCTTCTAATGAAGGAGCAGGAACAAAATCCAGAAGGGATTTCAGCTGTAATAATTACTCAAAGGGAAGTGGGTGTAGTCTTTAAAGGTCATACCTGCTTTTAAAACCACTTATGAAATAGTATATGATCAAAACTATTTGATTTAATACTAACTGGTTTTCAGTTGTAACTGGGGTGGGATGAAGATCATAGGTATGGCCTATGACCACAGCTTAGCTGAGAGGCAATACCTTACCATGCTACAGTAACTCCAGTATCTTCAGTTTCTGTGTCCATACTCTTAAAATCAGTTGAGCACAATGGTGGTGTAAAGACTTTTTTGTGCACTCCAGTTTGAAAGTTGCACCTTAATGAATATTTGGCATAAAATTTCACCTTAGTTATCAGGAAACTGTTTAAAGCAGAAGTCTTCAACCAGTTCCTCATATATGGCTTCCTTCACAAATTTTATAGTAATCACTCCATTAGACGCTATTTTCAAAACTAAAATATACATACATGGACTACTGACACTTTCATTTTTAGAAGTGTTTGGGACAGTCATACTCCTACAGTGCTGGAAAAACTTATCAAAGTCATAGTTCTAGTATCATCAGCTGTATCCTATGAGAGTTTGCAGGTTTTGCCTCCCCTATGTTGAGATAAATACACAAAGATCTTTACCAAAGTTGTGAAATTACTCTCTACACACTTTTAAGTGTCATGCTTCACCTGTTTACTTTCAAGGAAGTAAAGCTTTCACCAGGGTAATTACAGTTATCATCTTAAAACCATAAACATCTGAGAAGGAGGTATCATGAAAAAATCCTATTATTTGGTAGCAACCTATTGAAACATTATTTTATAAAGATCTTTTTTTTTTTTTTTTTAATAAAAGGAAGAAAGATCACTAGTGATGACCTAAAGAATAGGAATTTGATAGAGGGTACACCAGTTAACTTCAATGAGCCACAGGTAAAATGGAGTAGTCCTGCACTTCTTGAAAGTCTTTTTTCTCTCCTAGCCTGAAGTGTTACCATATCTGAGTAATAATAGCATGGTTTATTCCACAGAGCCATTCCTTTTGAGCATTCTGAGCAGGATCTGCTGACTTCAGTAAGAAGAAAAAAAAAAAGTTTTAATGCTTTTTATTGCAGCTAGAGACCTGCAAAACCAGCACAGCTGAGAAAGATGGATTCTGTTCCTTCTTGTTCAATAGAATTCTTTGAAATGCCACTGAAAAAAATGTCTACTTGTCATAGGTCATTAAACGTAGACGTTCTCAGGCATGAACTGTGCTAAAGAAGCAGGATTCTCTGCCTGCATATGGGCTTGCAGGACAGACTTCGAAGCAATACTTACCTTCTCTGAGTCAAACATAGAAGGGGACACACATCGTGCACTGAAAAACAGCTCACAAAGTCACTGAACTGTAGTCACTGGTCTTTTCCAGCCAGAGACCCTGTGGCTCTAGAGCAGCTGAGGCAACCCCATACTCAAGGCTGCTACACACAACTCGAGACCAGGCTTTGGTGTCCAGACTGCTCCACACCATCTCCGTACCATCACAGAATCACAGAATCACAGAATGTTAGGGATTGGAAGGGACCTCGAAAGATCATCTAGTCCAATCCCCCTGCCAGAGCAGGAACACCTAGATGAGGTTACACAGGAAGGCACCCAGGTGGGTTTTGAATGTGTCCAGAGTAGGAGACTTCACAACCTCCTGCGTCCATATCACCCACAAAGCTGAACACACGCTCCCCTTAGTACTGAAGAGGGACAACTGGTGGCAGAATGCTTTTACCAAAGATGTGGTGACTCTTGAACTGGCTTTTGCCATCTGCCTGCCACAACCTTGACTTCCTAGTCTTCAATATGTAACAAAGCCTGTTCCCTCTTGGGCCATCTTTAGTGAAACTCTGAGCTTCATTTAGAGGGGTGTATTTTTGTTATAAACTATCTTCTATTATACTTGCCCTGACATTTTTATCCATATTACAAACTGAGACAACGACTGTTAATGTGGCATTGGAGCAAACAGCGCATGGAATGGGCACCGACTGAGAATTTTCATCAATCAAAAATAAATATTTTTTAAACCGCAAATGCAACACATGATTTGCTGTGTCTTTTAGAACAGGAACTACTTGCTTGTCATTCTAAAAACTAGCTTTAATTGATTTTCAGATTTCACGTATCACTACATGGATCTGTTTTTATTTTATCGCACTGGCTTCTACTTTATTGTTTCATTTTATGTTAGTCTGTTGAGATCTCTTTATATGAGGTATTTTCTTCTTAGCCATATTTTATTGAAATGTCAACTAGTACTAGGGATCTTTCCATGGCTTTTTGAAACTTAGAAACAGCTTGATTCTTACATGATACTTTAATAATGTTGCCAATCCTCTGATAAGTTGTTCACATCAGATATTTAGCCCCAATACCTAATGCTTGAGAATCTACATTGATTCTCTTCACGTTCCACTTCTGCATTCCAAGATTTATGAATATTAAGTTGTGCTTGCCCCAAAGCAAAAGTATACTCAGTAAGATATTTGCTGAGATCAGGAGTCTCTCTGCCCCATTTTTAAAACAAAGGCATTAATAAGGAAGCAGTATAAAATGTACGACACTGAAAAAATAAGGAAAATTCAGTATTTTTAATAAAGTGAGAAATAGATCCTCTAGTTCAAAGCATCCTATCTGAGCTACCCTAAATAATGCAAAAGAGTAACAATTTATTACACTTGTACAGAATTATGTCTGCTGAGCAGTGTGAATGAACTCTGATTTCTAAAACTATAACCATTATTTTTAAAAACTGTGGTCACCTAGAGTAAAAAGATATTATTCTCTTTAATTTTAACCCTTACAAATACATGGGCCAGTATTATATACAGCAGCTATGGCGATCAGTTAGACCCAGCAGCAATGGGTGCATCGTTACCCAGCACGTACATCACTACTTGGTGTACCAAGCACAAAAGTCAAAGACCTTACAGAGGCTATACATATATATCTTTCAATGCTGAAACATCTTTCACAAGGACTAACTGAGCTTTATAATTGTAAATGCATACATAAACATGGGTACTTTTTAAATTCCTGAAATGTCACCTTCTTTTTTTTATTTTTTTTTTAATAATTACATTTCTTAAATTCTATTCCAAATGCTCTCGGCTTCCTTAGTGATTTGGTCCAATTTTTATGTGTGCATGAAAATAAGGAATTTATTTAAAACAAGCTGAAACTGGCACAAATGAGAAGGAAAAAATCGCAGAAGAAATTTGAATTCAATGGTTTACTCGTTTACCAACAGGTGGAATAAACGTGCTCTGGCAAAAACATCCCATTGAGATAAGTGCTGGAGCAAACTAATAGTAATCATTTATGTAGGCATGTATTAAGATACTCAAGGCTCAGTTTCTAAACTGTGACTACATAATATTGCTTCTGCCCCTCTGTTTGTAATTACATCGCTTTCAGATTTATATATTTAACATTTCCCCAGCTGCTCTTTAGAAAATAATAAATTGGTTAATTTTAAGAGCAACCACATATGGTTAAGATAATTCAAGAGATACAACTGAGTAACGTAATTCATCCCTTTTTTACATAAATCTTTATATTAAAGTAAAAATAGAGCTCTACTGTGTTTATTACAGTAAATATTCTTATTGAAATCAACAGTACATGAGGTATTCCCAGCAGGTTCTGTATAAGCCGTTATTGAAATATCTCATTGCAATTATTTTTCAGCAATTTCTTCCCACTGTTATTCTATATATTATAATATATTGAGCACAAAAGAAAAAAAATATATTGGTATCGCTCTCTATAGCCTCAATTGGCTAATGAATTAACATGGATATAAATTGGACTGTAAAGTGAAAAACATGAAAAGTCGAGGCCACCCTTGGATACAGAGAGCTCACTGTGCGGCACCACCAGCACTGGGGCTGACACTCAGCACACTTCAGGATAACACTCTTATTCGCCATACCGGCAGATATAAGAAATTCCCTGGCTTCAAGAAGAAGTGCTAGAGAAATTTATTCTTCTCTTTACTGGCAATTGCTATGTAGGACATTATATGGATTCCCGGATAGCATTAATGGTTCTGTTTTCTGCATGCCTGGGGCCACAGGGCTGTGATTACTTTTAATCAGTTTCAAGACTCCCCACCCTCAGCTGTGCTCTGGTTATCTGCAGACTGGATCAGTACATTGTAGCCTACCTACTCCAGCACTTGGAAGTTTCCCTGAGGCTTTCAGCCTATGCAGAATGCAGCCAAAACAAAAGTTTAGGTCCCTTTCCTTCCCCTTCCTCTCTCTACAGGAACTTTGCTGGCTGTTCCCTGTTTCCCCTGTTACAGAGCAACCAGAAACTCTGTCTTTTCTTTTGCAAGGCAATACCATAAAACAATACAAAACAAAACCAAACAAAGGAAAAAAAAAAAAAAGTAAAACAAAATAAAATAAATTTCCCAAAAGCTCGTAATGTTGTTTCTTATTTACATTACCATTAAATTCCTTCTGAATACCCATGCAAATACATGTAAATTCACTTTATGCATATTCCTGATAAAAAGCAAGTCCCAAAATCATCAGTCTGTGTAATCAAAAATAAATTTTACCAGTCTTCAAGCCCCAAAACTCAGTTTAATGGGTGCAAGGAGAAGAGAATCCTTGGTACTCACCCATAACCACAGTGAAATAGATTCTGCCACTCATGCTCACACTTGTTCCTCATTCATTAACCTTCTTCATTTCAGTGAAACTTATAAGTGTAATTGACCCCTGCCAAGATAGCAAGCACACTTTCTATTTCAAAAGATCTGTATCTTTGATAACAAGTCATTGCACAGTGATGCCAAATCTTAACACAAGTGCTTCAATTGAGTGAATATTGTTGACAACAGTAGAATACTTTGCACTATCATATGTTATCAGTAGCATAAAAATCACCAAATTATCTACCAATGTGGTAAAATCATGTCAGTGAAGGGGGCGGGAAGATATAGTGACAGTGCCCTATGCATATGCAGTTCTTATTATTCAGAGAAAGAAAGAAGATAAAGCTGGAGGAAATGTATTTATAAATCCCTGGTGAATAATATATTAATTATCAAAAAGGGCTCAGTCAAACACTCAGACAATTTCTATAGCATATCCGACAAAATATGCCAGCTATTCAAAAAACTGAGGCAGATGAGATTAGGCTTGTGCAGGTTGTCTCACTGACATGCAGCGTTCTAGACAAGCAAGTGAACATGCTACTAGACAAGCAAGTGAACATATTACACAAGGACCTACGCAAACTACAAAACGATCAAAGACTGCTTCAATATCATAATGTAAAATTGTAATGGGAAGGCAGACAGGATGATAAAAAGAAGCAGATCTCTTTGAAATGTGAGTCAAGAGAAAAAAAAAGTGACAAGCTCATAACATTTTCAGATGAGGATTTAAGATTATGGCACCTTTCGCAAGAACAACAGAGGAAGTGAACACAAAAACATGCAGCTATTAAACCAACACGATTAGTACAATTTTTACAAGCTATGTAACTCTACTGTTAAGACAACTCTGCTAATTCCAGAAAGGAAGATATCCAAAGACAGGGGGATGGAAGGTTTAATTAAATTGAGAGCAATGCTACTAAATAAAGTCTAGAGTGGTTTTCTGCCTTCTGTACAGAAACTGCAGTCTCTTATAAAATAACAGGACTGGGCTTCACTGATTTCCCAGCAGCAATTCCAAAAGCAAGAAGTTGCAAAAACTCTTTTTCTTTTAGTAGTTTTGTGATGAGCAACCATAAACTCGAGTTTAACCAAAAAGAGCGTTTTGCAGTTGCAAAACCAAGAGCTGCGGTACCACCAGCTTCTAAAAGCTGCCACTTGCAGCACTGGCTGTGGGAAGCCTAATGCAAGATTAAGACTCCAGCTGCAGGAAACCATGTGTTTTTTATTTAAAGTTGACTACAAAACTTATCTTCACTCATTATTGAAATACAGGTTGCAGGAAGAACACTTTTGTCCTTCAACTGGAAAAGTACCCAAGTTCCAGTTAACTCCTGCCGGTGAGACCGGCTGACTGGCCATGCTGTGATTGAAAAGAAAAAGGGCAGAAGCTCTGTACAAATAGACAAGAGGCTGTCATGAACAGCCGTGAAAAAGGCAGGCCAAAATACTTCACAGTGTGATAAAGGGGATAGAAAAATAAATAAATAAAGACAAATAAGATAAAGAGGCACAGCCAAGTTACACTGGAAAAAGTAAAACCAAAATCACTGTTAAACCATCTGTGGGTAAACTGTGCATTTCATATGATAGAATCATATAACGGTTTGTGGTTGGAGAGACCTTAACGATCATTTAAGTTCCAGCCCCCACTGCCATGAGTGGGGACAACTTCACTAGACGGGGAAAGGTCTACTTGGCTGCCCCACAGATCTTGTAATTTCTCTGGTTTCTAAACAGCACCAATATTCCTGTTAAAATCACCAGCAAAATAAAATAAAAAAAAAAAGGGAGAATTTCCCAGTTTTTGGTGGATTCTTTGTTTGGTTACCTTTTAGAGTATGTCTATAACTTAAATCTCCGTCTTGAGGCACAACAAAACACCAGGTGGCAGGTTAAAAATGCTCCCACAAGTATGAGCCAGTTTGGTCCTACCAAGTTAATATATAAACACAACGCTAGAACATAAACAGCAAAACAAATTTGCAGGTTCATTATTAAGACCTACTGATTTCATGGTATGTAGCAAACACTTGGTTTTAAGCAGAAACCAAAGTGAATAAACACTTTATTATCAAGTTTATGGACACAGACCTGCAGACAGAGATAGGAGTATAAGCTGCATCTGTGCACAGTCTTTTTTGTCTGCAAGCATATGAATAAAATACTTCTGGATGAGCATTGGTTACTTTTCAAGAGGAAATATTAAGCCTCTGATAATCTCTTCGAACACCTGTTTCTCACCTTGCTAGTGGACACTGGCTCAAGCCCTAAGTAGCTACAACAAGAAATCAAACATAAAAAGTAAATATTTACAAGCACATGTACCAAGGAAGCCAAAATGGGAGCAGATAAGGAGTAGTAGGTTTTCTCTCAGTGCCATCTGGTAGGATGGATGCTGTAAGCCCCGTGAAGAGGTAGGTCATCTGGCCTACAGGAGTTCCAGCAACTGCAACTGTGATTTGAGAAAGGAAGCAAAATTCCAAAAAACTTTAAACGAGATGATCCAATCCAACAATATCTATACAATTTACTCTGGATGTGTATTTGCTTTGTATGAAAGGTTATGATTTCCTGGTTCATGCAGGGAGTGGGAGGAATTAAAAGGTGTTCAAGTTTTTAAAGACATATTTATCAACAAATTCTTGGCTTTGATCCAATAGTATTTTTTTTACTCATTATAACCTTAATACAGACCTAAGCAAAGCAGTTCCTACAAAAGTATGTTGCATTTATAATGGATAAAACTTTTGTATTTATGTGTTGGTTTGACGGGTCAAGGGAAGGCTCTTTGAAGGCTTGTGGGATCTTAATTTTTCCTCATTTTGAGCTTAAAAAAGAAAAATGCTCATAATTCTTTATTTCTGTGGAATCCTTAAAAATGCTTTTCTGCAGTTTAGCTAGTATTGTGAATGATTCCCTTGCACAGCCCCACAAGCTACCCCAGTAGAAGAACAGAAGAACAAGTTAAGAAAATGATGAGAGAAATGCCTAGGGAAGACAGCACTGCACTGTACATTACAAAGATCAGAGGAAGCCCAGAAGCAGAACTAGAAAAAAAATCTGTTCACAACATGCATCGCAGTGTAGAAATTCCCAGAAAACCCAAATACCATCATTGTCACTTTTGAAATCAAGGAAGTTGGGGAAAAATTTGCAGAAGAGACCTGAGAAAAGTAAAACCTAACAAGTCGTTTCTATAGAAAGATCTTGTTGAGACATTTGACCTTAAACAACAGATACAGTAGGTTTAAAGTCCAGTCAAAAGTCTATCAATTCTTGAATCCAAACCACCTCCATATCTGGTGATGACAGCTACTAAAAATGCATAGTTTACTTCCTTCTACTTATTCCATCCATTATTTCCTTCTGTTTATTCCTTCAGGAATTCACTGAAACAGCCAAACAAACAAAAAAGCTTTCAGTTTAAGCAAACAAATAGAAATTGTTTTAGGAAGAGTTTGGGGCAGCATATTTTTCCCAAAACATTTATCATGACTTTGTAGTAAAGATTAGGTAAGAGAAGTAAAGAATGTGTCCAAACCACAGAATGTGAAAGGAAATAACCCTTAAGTTTTTACATACACAACAATACAAATCCCTCAGTTTCGTTTGCTGTCGCCTGTCATTGACTGGCAACCTCAGTTAACAAAAGCGATAGAACATGTTTTCTTGGTATGTTGGCCAGGTCTATAACTCTAAGAGACAATACCAAGAATAGAAACCAAGTGACTGGCTTCTTAGAAGCAGCAATGGAGAATGGTGTTAGTGCTTTTAGTAACTAACTGGAAGAAAACATGCAACAAACAAGAAATCTAGGTGGTAACAGACAGAAATCAGAAATCTTCACAATCATTTGGTGGACTAAATGACTTAGAAGACCATTCAGAAAAGCCAAAACAGATACATCTGTGCTGAACCTGATCTGACCCTACGTAAATTCCTGATCAATAAACTGAGACCCAGTACACAGAGGTTTATTTATCTTAGGAATGCCTACGACATTCCTCTGAGAAGCATGCTTTGCGTTGGTGCAAAATTTGCTCATCAGCATAACAAGGAGAAGGAGGAGACCCCAGAAAGCACAAGCATTGCTAATGAAACAAAGATGAGCCTTTGTGCTGATGCCTGGCGTATCATTGTAAGTCATACAGTATCTTGTATTGTCTTTTAAATGTCAGCTATTGGAATAAACAGTTCATATGAGAATCTTTGTTTTCTTGACTTTTTCTTTCAAGTTATTTTTGCTACTGTTTTTTAAGGAAGCATTTAGCCTCTGCAGTTCTAAAGTAAAATCAGAAAATAAAAATTGTGGGTTTAGGCATCCGACTACCTGTCTGTCATCCAAACTCTATATAGTTGTAGATCATACAGTAGCAAATCACTGATCTTCATGGTTAAAGATATTCTAGTACTTAGAATATTCTAGTTCTTAGCAGTTCTTAAACATTAGTGCATATGGATTTGTACTTCTATATGAAGCAAATATCATTCTAATTTGTGATATTCTGACATTTTATTTATTTGAAGAAGGAAAAATAACCCAAAACTAAATTTGGATTATGATGTGGCTAAATTGGGAATTGCAAGGTCTGTAGAAGGAATGATGAAATCAATGTCTGTGCCATTTGGGAAGCACACATCAACATAAATTTTGCTCTTTCCTGGATGGCTAGACTTGTGATGTTACTACCATCCAGAGAAGTCCAACTTCTACATGCTTACATGCAATATCCCCCTGATGCAGTCTCTTCCACTAATCTTCTAAGTGTTGTGTGTGATTCCTTCTGTGTGCAAAAGCTACAGGGCAAATTGCGATCAATGTGTAATTTGACTTGATGCCCTTTGAGTTTCCCAGTACTCTGAAACAGGCAAAATCACTTAGAGAGGCTGATTCAATTTGTCAGGCAGCACTGTGTGTAACATGTATCGGCCCTAATTCAGCTGTAGCAGAATAGGGTGTCTTGTCAGTCCGTCAGTACATTGGGTTATTCGCAGAAGCAGGGCAGAGCAGGATGTGAACCATTAGCACTCCAAGCAAGAATATTTAGTTAGAGAGGAACTCATGTGCATGTAGAAATATTAACATTCTCAGTCACAGAGCAATATATTTTATAGAGGTAAATTCAGAAATTGCAGATATTGAAAGGAAAGTTCGTAGGACAGGTGCTTTCCCACATACCTCACCAAAGCTCTCTGAAGGAACAAAGAAATTCTTCTATGGCCATTTTTCAGCATGGTTTCCAGTTCTCCAGGCTATCACCTCTCAAGAGGTCTTGAGGGTTTGGGTTGGGTTTGGGGTTTTTTTTTGTTCTCAAACTGCCTGACACCATCTGTCCTAGCACTCTGAGGTACATTTCTGAGAAGGGCAAGGAAGAGGGAGATGCAGGGTCTAGGTTTTCCCATTTAATACTAGTATCGATTGTGAAGTTTTCCCTGCAAATCAGCAAAGGCAGAGGTTCCCATGTTGTAGCAGACTGCTACTCTGCCATTAGACCTTTATACACAGTGCTTGAGATCAGCTTAACAATAGAAATTTATAATAGAACAAACAATGTCTGCCTGTTGTTTAGTATATTAATGTCAGGAAATGATCATTTACACTAATTGTATCTACATGTGAGCAATCAGTTCCATTGTTTATGGGTTTAAAGTCCATTAAATAAGACTACGTATTGATACAATACCCTTAATTCCAGGATTTACCTGAAGGCTATAGTAATATTCATAGAGGCAGGCAGACAGTTGGGCCTATGCAAATGCAGATCCACATTTGTAATTCCCTTTCATAAATAATAGTCTTACAAAATACACAAATGTGGTGTTTGAGCTACATCCCAGGATCATATCTTATCTTCTATTTGAAACATGCTAGGACACCTTTGGCCTCTATTGAAAATACAAAAAGATCTTGCCTGAGAAAAAAAGTGAGATATCCTACATTTATTTAAACCACATACTACAATGAAGAATCTTTTATCAAAGATGCGGGAGTACTTACCTTTCCTGATATGCTATTTCTTGAAATATCAGAATCCTAGAGAATTACCATTAAGCCCCCAGACAGCGTGTGCTTTCCCTGATTGTCTCTTCTATTGTTTATCTGAGCTCAGAATTGGGCCCACATAATTCAGACACAAGGTTTCAAGAAGCATATTAACCCAAGCAGCGCTGCACACAGTGTTTTGTATATAATTAGTGAAAAATCAAGCCTCTGAAATACAGTCAGCACAGAAGACATCACAAACAAATTGCGCTCTTCCCATTTTCATTTTAACAAAAGGCTTCAAAAAGTCTTTACACTTCTGTGCAAATTGCCTGCCCTTTGTGCGCCAGCATCCTCGCTGGGGTGCTGATAGCCTACTCAGGGCACCTACAGTCAACAGGATCTTGCTTTTCCCTACCCTGATTAAGTAAGTAATGTTCACTTCCCAGGAATCCCCCACAGAGCAGCAGCATTCCTACGCGCCTGGCCGTAACACCAGTAATGACTGGATTCTGAGAGAATTTGAAAACCTTTCTCAACACACTTATTCCTGTTTTTCAACCTATATTCAAAGCAATGCTTTGGCATTGTTATGTGATTTTTGACAGGGTTACAGTAAATTCATCATGCTAAACTGAAATGTTTCTGGCAGATGTCTACTCTGCAACAATCAAGCTATGTGTACAATAAAATGTGACAACCACACTGCTACTTCTAGTTGTAAAAATTACATATATAATGCTTTATTAATGCTAACTGGGAGCACAATTATGCTGTAATATTTTTTCTTTAGAAAATGTTTATTGCAAAATGTTGCTTCAGTATAGAACTAAAATTTTAAAAATTTAGTCTTGAATCTTGTTATTGGTAAAAAGAAAATAAACAAGTGTCTGTGTTAATAAAAACAGAGTTTCTTTATCAACCCTTCAGACTTTTTTCTTAGTCACTATCATTTTTTTTTTCATCCATTTGTAGTTCTCTTCCTGAAGGCAACCATGAAATAATAGATTTAGAAACCTATTTGGTGGGAAAAAAATCCTGAATAATTAAAGGGGGATACCATAGCTTTTCTAAAAGGAAACTTTACAAAACAGGAGACAAAGAAGTAGGATTTATTTTGAAAGCAATTTAAACTCTTCATATTGATGGAAGTCAAGCTTAAATCATGCAAAACAACTCATTTCTTGAGTAGTGGAATTAATCTTAATTTGTGTGATTTCAGTCTCTCAGCTTGATTCCCTTAGATTTACTAAAACATGAAATTCAGCAGTTGGTTTTACTGCAATTAAACATGTTTAGTAAGTCTCCGATCTGTGGATTATCTGACAATTTATAAGAGCTACACAAATTCTACAAGTGCCCCCTCCGTGGTATAAGAATAGGCCCACTCTACTTTGTTGTTTTTTTTAATTGCTCTCCTTTTTCACTTGGTTTAAATGGTACCAACAGGCTTAAAAGTTATTAGTAGGATATAAGGAAATGGAAAAACATGCACACAAACATATACATCACAGTGGATTATTAACACCTTTTCTCTCTGGAAACCAGGCTAAGAAAAGGGGAAAATTCATTTCTGTCATTGGAGAAATCCATGTCTCAAAATATAGTCTAACAAACTGCTTATGATTTCCATAGGGGTCAATTTTCATTTTATCATTTGACTCCTTCAAGAGCACCACAGAACCAAGGAAGCAGCCTGGGGAAAATAAATAAATAGATAAACCTAATGGTGTAGTTTGTGAGTTAAATTTCTCCTGAAGTAGGTGAATGCAAAACTATTGCTGAATCGATGTAACGTAGCATTGCATTAACCTCTAACTAAGGAGCAGGGAAGTGAAATATGCAGTAAAGTCTCTACACACGCCTGACCTTTCCACCTGCTCTATTATTTCCTGCATTGCAACATGTGGAATGATGGCATACGTAAAAAAAAAAAAGCCAGTACTCACTTCTTTTCCCTGGCCCAGAGGAAACAGACCTCCTAGCTCTGTATTTTTGCTCTTTTAGCATTTCAGGGTAGATTTGTAATGGTTATGATGAGCCTACTGACAGTTCACAACACACAAATCCCAGTCATCCTTGGTTTAATAAACTGGAATGGATTTTGTCTTGTAAATTTTCCATAAACTTTTATATCATAGATGAACTTTCATGCTTTATTTTGGTGTGAGTGGACTACTTATCTTTACACTGCTGCTCAGTGTTCTTTCACAGCCCATTTTATTAGCTTTTTTATATTAAGTAAATTCACTTTTTTTCTATAATGTTTGTTTTACAGGTGATTCATCTAATTTAAAGTATTTTCTTAAGGACTTCAATTTAGCTTTGCCCTTGAAATTAACATTTAATGTGCTTTACATTTTTGCAATAGAAATTAATTTTTATTTGAATTATTAGTCCAGAACTATAACCTACATTCACCATATTTGAATGTTGGTATGGGAAACATCTGTGACCGCTACATTATCCCAGACAGCTACTGCGAAGAGGACAAACATCTCTGTGCTCTGGAGATCCTGCATGAGTGAAAAAAAGGACCATATCAAGTCCATTTCAATAGATTAGACACGCATACTGGTACTTCTAATACTCTCACCAGTAAAAAAAGAAAGAAGAAATAAATACATAAATAAATAAAATAAAACTCCAACCCACAGAGATGTTGTAGAGCCTGTTAAGTGAAGAAGTCAAGGAGCAAGCCACCTTGCAGACCCAGGAGACCTGTCCCTGTTTTATCTCATTCATATATCTTACTTGCAGAGCACGGAGCAGAAAACATCACTTCCCCATTAGATAGTCTCTCTGAATACAAGTGATAAACAGTCTAGAATACTGACACTTTTCTTATGCACCCAGAATATATAGAGATATTTTGCCAATGAAAGTTTTATAGAAAAACATTTTCTTCTATTGTTTTTAACATTTGACAAAAGTAAGAATTCTATGAGCCCCATTCAAATGATTAAAATAATCTGTTCACAGAATCACAGAATCGTCTGGGTTGGAAAAGACCTCAGAGATCATCGAGTCCAACCCTTGGTCCAACTCTAGTCCGTTTACTAGATCATGGCACTAAGTGCCATGTCCAATCTCAGTTTAAAAACCTCCAGGGATGGCGAGTCCACTACCTCCCTGGGCAGGCCATTCCAATGCCTGACCACTCTCTCTGTAAAGAATTTCTTTCTAATATCCAGCCTAAATTTCCCCTGGCAGAGTTTAAGCCCATGCCCCCTTGTCCTATTGCTAACTGCCTGGGAGAAGAGACCAATCCCCACCTGGCTATAACTTCCCTTCAGGTAGTTATAGAGAGTGATGAGGTCACCTCTAAGCCTCCTCTTCTCTAGACTAAACAACCCCAGCTCCCTCAGCCTCTCCTCATAGGTCTTATGTTCAAGTCCCTTCACCAGTCGTGTTGCTCTTCTCTGGCCCGCTCCAGCACTTCAATGTCTTTCCTGAACTGAGGGGCCCAGAACTGAACACAATACTCCAGGTGTGGCCTCACCAATGCAGAGTACAGGGGAAGGATCACTTCCCTTGTCCTGCTGACCATGCTATTTTTGATACAGGACAGGATACCATTGGCCTTCTTGGCCACCTGGGCACACTGATGGCTCATGTTGAGCTTCCTGTCAATTAGTCCCCCCAGGTCCCTTTCTGTCTGACTGCTCTCCAGCCACTCTGTGCCCAGCCTGTAGCGCTGCAGGGGGTTGTTGTGACCAAAGTGAAGCACCCGGCACTTGGCCTTAGTGAACTTCATCCCATTGGAATCAGCCCATTTTTCCAGTCTATCCAGATCCCTCTGCAGATTCCTCCTGCCTTCCAGCAGGTCGACACTCCCTCCCAACTTGGTGTCATCAGCAAATTTGCTGATGATGGTCTCAATCCCCTCATCTAAATCACCAATAAAGATGTTAAACAGGACTGGACCCAACACTGACCCCTGGGGAACACCACTAGTGACTGGCCGCCAGCTAGATGCAGCCCTATTCACCAGCACTCTCTGGGCCCGGCCCTCCAGCCAGTTCTTAACCCAGCATAGAGTACACTTGTCCAAGCCATGGGCTACCAGCTTTTGCAGGAATATATTATGGGAGACAGTGTCAAAGGCCTTGCTGAAGTCCAGATAGACCACATCCACAGCTTTCCCCTCATCCACCAGGTGAGTCAGCTGATCATAAAAGGAGATCAGGTTGGTCAGACAGGACCTGCCCCTCCTAAACCCATGCTGGCTGGGTCTGATCCCTTGTCCATCCTGCAGGTGCTGTGTGATTCCATTCAGGATGATCTGCTCCATAACCCTGCCAGGCACCGAGGTCAGGCTGACAGGCCTGTAGTTGCCAGGGTCAGCTCTGCAACCCTGGGGTAACATTGGCCAATTTCCAATCATATGGGACCTCCCCAGTGAGCCAGGACTGTTGGAAGATGATGGAGAGCGGCTTGGCAAGTTCTTCTGCTAGCTCCCTCATCACCCTAGGATGGATCCCATCTGGTCCCATAGACTTGTGAGGATCCAGATGGCTCAGTAAATCACCAACTATTTCCTCCTGGAATACAAGGGGCCTATTTGGCTTCCTATCTCTGACAACCACCTCCAGAGATTAGTTGTCCTGAGGGCCACCTGTCTTACTGGTAAAAACTGACAAAGTAGGTATTAAGTACCTCAGCTTTCTCCTCATCTTTGTTAACTATATTTCCCTCAGAGTCCAACAGAGAATGGAGGTTTTCCTTGCCCCTCCTTTTGTTATTAACATATTTGAAGAAGGACTTTTTATTATCCCTGACAGAATTGGCCAAATTAACTTCAAATTGCACTTTTGTTTCCTTGATTTTTTTTCTGCATGATCTAGCTATTTCCATAAATTCTTCATAAGTAGCCAGCCCTTTTTTCCACAGTCGGTAAAGTCTCTTTTTATTTCTGATTTCATTCAGAATCTCCCTGTTTAGCCAAGCCAGTTGTCTTCCCCGCCGGCTAGCCTTTCGGCACACTGGTATAGCCTGTTCCTGTGCACTCAAAACCACCTGCTTGAAGCATGTCCAGCCCTCCTGGGCCCCCTTGTTTTTAAGCGTTGTTTCCCAGGGTATGCTCTGAACTAGACTTCTGAATAGGCAAAAATCTGCCCTCCGGAAGTCCAGTGTAGAGGTTTTGTTAATGGTTCTCCCTGCATCTCTGAGTATTGAAAATTCTATTATTTCATGGTCGCTATGCCCCAGGCGGCCTCCAACCGCTACATCTCCCACCAGCCCTTCTCTGTTTGTAAACAGTAGGTCTAGCGGGGTCTTGCCCCTGGTGGGCTCATTTACCAGCTGATGAAGGAAATTGTCCTCTATACACTCTAGGAACTTCCTAGACTGCCTCTTCTGTGCAGTATTGAGCTCCCAGCAGATATCCGGCAGGTTAAAGTCACCCACAAGAACAAGGGCCGTCGATTTTGAGACATCTGCCAGCTGCTTGTAGAATAATTCATCTCCTTCATCATCCTGGTTGGGTGGTCTGTAACAGACACCCACAAGGATGTCAGCCTTCTTGAACTTCCCTCTGATTCTGGTCCACAGGCACTCAACCTTGTCACTGCTGACCTCAAGTTTAACAGTCGAGTGACTCTCTAACATATAAAGCCACCCCTCCACCTCTCCTACCCTGCCTATCTTTTCTGAAGAGCTTGTAGCCACACATAGCAGCACTCCAGTCATATGAGTCATCCCACCATGTTTCTGTGATGGCAACTATGTCATAGCTTTCCTGCTGCACGATGGCTTCCAGCTCCTCTTGTTTGTGCCCATACCGCGTGCATTAGTGTACATGCACTTCAAGTGGGCTGCTGATTTCACTCTTAATTCGGGCTTTCCATCCTTAGGCTGATCTTTGGAGAGCCCAGTTTCAATCCCTTCCCCCTTCAAACCTAGTTTAAAGCCCTCCTGATCAGCCCTGCCAACTTATGAGCTATAGTCCTCTTGCTCTCCCTAGAAGGATGAAGCCCATCTGATTTGAGGAGACTGGGTACCACAGAGTTTGCCCCATGGTCAAAAAACCCAAAATTTTGACGGTGACACCAATCCTTAAGCCACCTGTTGATGAGATGGACTTTTCTACTCCTCTCTTTGTTCAGCTCCTCATCCATCCCAGATAGCACAGGAACTGAGGCAAATATCACTTGTGCTCCCGTCCCATGAACTGACCGACCCAGTGCTTTAAAGTCTTTTTTAATTATCTTGGTACTTCTTCTGTTGATGTCCTCGCTGCCAGCTTGGACTACTAACAGGGGATAGTAGTCTGAAGGCTGAGTTAGCTCCAGAAGTCTTCTATTAATGTCCCTCACCCTGGCCCCAGGAAGGCAGCAGACCTCCCTGTGGGATGGGTCTGGGAGACATATAGGGCCCTCTGTTCCCCTCAGAAGGGAGTCACCGACAACTACCACTCTTCTTTTTTTTTTTTTCTTCTTACAGCTGCAGTTGTAATTCTTTTTGTAGATGAGGTCCATCCAGAGGGGTCTCCAGGTGGATCTTCTTGGCTGTCCTCTGCCTGATTTTCAGGGTCCAGGGCCTCATATCTATTTGTTAAGGGCACCAAGGGTGTTGATGGGGTTCGAGAGAGGGTTCTTTTACCTCTCTGATCAGGGACCTGTTTCCGTTTCCCCCCCCATCAATTAGATCTGCTCTATCTGCCTTATGGCAGGAGGGACAAGGCTTTGCCATCTCCTGTTGCACACCCTTAGGAGTCAAAAGAGCCTGACCCCACCAGTCTATTTCTTCTTCACTCTCCCTAATGCTCCTTAGCCTCTCCACCTCTTCCTTAAGCTCTGCCACTAGGCACAGTAAGTCATTGACCTGGTCACATCGTACACAGGTGCCTCCCATACCATTCTCTGGTACTAATGCCAGGCACAGACACTCTGCGCAGCCAGAAGCTGGGGTGGCTGCATCCTTCTTGGCAGGTAGTGTCTGTGTAGACACACTCTTTGTATTAATGGCAGCAACAGCTTTCCTTTTTCTAGAAACCATTACTACCCTTAGTTAAATTGGGGACAAGAAAACAAAATGAAACCCTGCACAAACTCACCTACAAGAGCTAGTTGTGTCCAGTCTACTTGCCCTGCCACACCCCAGTCTGTGTCACCAGCAACAAGTGAGAGGTCTAACAGTAAGGAGTGACAGGACCCCTGAGCCCTACTGCACGAGCAGCCCCAGTCGCTGCTGCAGCACCGTGTGGGTAGTGCTCACCTGCCTCACAAGCACGTTCACCTCCCAGCACCTGGTGGGCTCCCGGAGGCTTTTTCAAAGCAAGAGGGAGGGGTGTGACCCCCGTCACCGTGGTAACGGCCGCGCCACGTCAGCCGGCTCCGCAAGGGCTGCCGGGAACTCCCGGGTAGCTGAATCGAAAACATGACCAGAAACCCTTCTCTTTACCCTCTTACCTCTGTAGCTTCGAGATTTCCCTCCCGGCTCCGGCCGAGCTGGCTTCAGTCAGCTGATCCGAGGAACTGAGCCCTTAGAAAACAAATTCATGAGGTATTAATGCACCACATCATGTAACCTCTCCAATATGAAAGGAAATAAAATTCCACCCAGTTCGAATATTATTATTATTCTTTTATATATATATGTGTTCCATGTGTGTATGTATGTATATACACACACAAGCCTTTAAAGGTGAGCATATCTTTCAGAAAAGCATTCCATTGTGAGCTAATACTATCAGGAGGTGTGTAATCAAATGCTGCATTTGGTGGTTTCTTCTACTCATTACTATCTTCACAGTTACATTCTGGTAAGAAATTTGACACCAATTTTTGCTTGTCTTTAGATTTTAGCTCTTTCTGCATCTCTCTGGCACAAGAAAAGCTTCAGAACACCATAATTTTTGCTTGTGAAGATACCGGTACAGTGAGATGAAGTCACATCTCAGTCTTCTGCTGGATAAACTGACTAGAACAAGCTCAGCAATTCTCTTCTTTTAAAGCACTTTTATGTCTCGGTAAGTCATTTCTGTGGCTCTCCTTTGGACTGTTACTGTTTTTCAAAACATAAAGGTCACAAAGCAGTGTTCTGAAACTGATTTCCTAAGCATACGCTCTTCCCTGTTTCCACTCACTGCATTACCCGTTCAAAAATCAAAACGCCACCATGAAAGGCCATAGCGTTTCAACTCAAACTCATTGTTCAGCTTTTTCAAAGTGTTTTAAATTAATTATTTTTCTATAAAGTAAATTCTAAATATTTCATTTCCCTTTCATAGCATGGAAAAATATTTTCTCGGAATAGGTCCATCCTACAAGGTCCAAGTTGATATAAATCATCACCTTGTAACAAGGTATGTGTTTAAGTCACTGTTCATCGTCTATCGATTCATCTACAAAATCTGTTAGAAATGCTCCCAGATCATTGATGGAAATGCTCAATAGTGGCAGGCACAGTATTAATTTCCATAGTACCTCTCTAAAATCACCCTTTTAACAACAATTTCATTTGACAACTACTGATTGAGACCTATCAGATACTCGGTTTCAGTCTACATCAGCTGCACATATTAAAGTATAATCTTGCAAATCAGGATGTCATGTAAGTCCTAAGTCAAATGTGTTAAGAACACAAGTATATTATAGCTATATAATTATGTTTATCAGCCAAACTTTTATTCTTATTAGTGAATAATAATCAAGTATTTCCCATAAGCCTATATTGACATGCATTACTACTTTTTTTCCATAATTTAATTTGTCATTATTTTCAGATCAAGCCTCCAGTGATTTTCCTTGAGAAAAAAATGAGCTTTCCTCAAATTCTAATAACAATTTTTGAACATGAAAAGTAGCGAGGTAGCGTCAACTTTTTGAAATGCAATTTCTTTATGTTAAAATCCACTTTTGCTTAAGATCTCAAAAACATACTGTAAGGCTACCATAAAGCTGTAGGTAATTTTAACAAGTAAAACACCACTCTTCAGTGGCAAGGTTTTTTTTGCATAGAAAAATATGTATTAGGTGTCAAAGAATAAATGAGAACCAATAGAACTGGACATGAAGTGAAAACACAGAGGATGCTGGATTAGTAAACAGTGGCGGACAGAACCGTCATGAAGCTGAAAGCTGAGATGGAGCAAAAATACACTGATTTTCTCTTTTTGTTTGCTAAGACAACACTTGTAGATCTCCACCCTGAAAATTTTAAAAAGTGTTTTGCAAATCCTACGAAAACCTTTTAAGTGTTTATGTACAGGGCGGTACTGTTGATTCTATGGACTGTTTCCTTGACAGAAGTTAAGGTGCAACTGAAACGCTGTCAACTTTCTTGCCACAGAAATCCATACATGTTAGAAGCATAAATGTATTTCTTACCTCAATATGCCATCCACCACCTGTGTTCTTCATTTGCAGAGGAAGTCCCTTCACAACTTGTTCCCTCGGTCTTGTGATGCTTTGAAATGAGAACCATAGCTCATACAGTCTATAATGCCTGAAATTACTCTGGCACTGAAGAAGGCAGGTTGAAGAAACCAGACTGGATTTCTTTGGACTAGGTAAAAGAAAACTATTCAGGACTGCACAAACTATATGAAAGGTTAATATATGAAAGGTTCTGACAGGAGAATGGTGATTGTTCTGCACATCTTTTGGGAACAGAACACAGATGCATCAGTCTTACTTGCAGAAATGAAAATAAGATTTAAAAAAGCTTTCTATCTGCAAGGCTGCTGTAGCACTATTGCCAACTATCTCAAGATTGTCCAAAATTCCCTTCAGCAGAGGTTTTCAATAACATGTTTTTAGACACTGTTTCAGGTTGGACTGCTGAGCTAGAAGTTCTCCAGAAGTTCCTTCCAACCATGTACTTCTGTGCTTCCACAACATTTGTGGCTGCATTTTGAAATTAATCTTTCAGTATTAGCCTTTTTTACACAAATGATTCTGAAAAGTAATTTCCAGTAAAAGTTGGAAGTTAGTATTACTTGGAAACACAGTATATTTTTTTTTCCTTTCCAAACAATGTGTGACATGTAAGTTCAATATGATGTAGCCTTTTTCATTTACATGTACATACACTACAAAAATATTGCAGTTCTGCTTTCAGATGCTATTAAGATTATTATCAGCTTTAAAAGGATGTGAAACATGTAAAAATATCATTTTAACACCAAAAAATACATTTTCACCACAGGTTTTTGTAACAAGACTTGCATATGCAATACATGGAACAATTTAAAAATCATTTTGATGCATTATGAATCACCCAAAAAAAAATAAATAAGTGAAGACATTCTCAATTTTGGTAAATATTTATAGAGCCAAACAATATGAAGTATATGTAACAATCAACTTTCTAGTGAAAATGTGTGCAAGTGGGTTTATTTTGAAAGGAAAAATCCTACTCCCAGTGTCATACCCAATTAAATTCTCCAGGTAATGACCCCATTTGCATAGAGAGCTGAACCCACAAGTGGGAATTTTAATGGGCACACCACCTGAGTACATTAATTGAGAGTGACACTACTTGAACTAGTTTTGTGCTTACCTCACTGAAAATTCTACTCATATTATTTTTAATGTCAAGCTACAAGTCAAATTTCAAGATGATGGATTTGTTCTTTTTTAAGCATTGAATTTGAATAAAAGAAAGCTTTAATTCTGTTATGCATTGCATAGCTTTAACTAATCTGTAGTTCTGATTCTCACCATTGCTTCATTTTTTCAGTGATTGGAATTTAATTTTATTCATTAATTTGTGAATAATTAGATAGAAAATAATGCCTTTAGCAGCTAAATTGCTTTTGGATTGCTGTTTAATGTACTTTTACCAGAATACGTGTTACAGTTAAGCTGGCATAATAGTTTACTAAAATGTAATTGTGTAAATATGTCTAATTATTCTTTCTGAAGAAACAAGACTGAATATAAAATTTCAGTCATGGATACCTTAATTTTCTTAAACTTAACCTGATGAAAGCTCGATAGTTGCAAAGCAGATTACTGATGCAGAGACAGCAGTTGTCAACAGTAGTGGAATCCTTGTACTGCGTTTCCCTTTATCCTTCACACGCTACTTGTAATGACCTTGAAGTTATTGTGGATTCTAAACCACTGCCGTTAGTCTACATTAAATATGTAATCAAGGTGTCTTCTCCTCACATGAAAAAATCAGACAAATGGAACTGCATTTCCGAGGGAGGAAAGCAAACCCATGTTGTTTAATGCATTTCTTTTTTCCCAGCTTGTTCTTATTAGTCTTCAGTAACTGAAAGTAGCACAGAATCTAAAAACTAGCATATATATGCCACTATAAAAGGTATTAATTTTAAAATAATGTTCTGCTCAATTCTTGTGAGAACTTGAAGACTGCCAGTTTGCAAGATTCTGCGGAGTCCATCCTGACAGAACTTTCAGTTCTTTAATGAGCAAGACACAATCAATATATTTTGAACTTCATGTATTCAAATATAAACCACTGTTGAACTAGTTATTTAGATATATTCCAAAGATATCATTTTCACAAGTCTATTTGCATATAGCAGTGAACACAGAAAAGATGAAGAAATAATTTACAACATGACATACATCATGGTATTTTCTGAGACCTCCATAACAAAAGCCCTTTTTGTTCTCCTTGAACAACAAAGTTGTTTTTTTAAAACAAACAAACAAACAAACAAACACACACACACACACAAAAACACTTCATAATAAAGCTAACAAAACAAAGCTAGGTGCTGTGGAAAAAGATTGTAATGTGTAACACATACAAGTTGGAGTACAGCATATTCACAGTGTGGTCACTTCGTGCAACTTGGAGATGAGACAAATTGCAGAAGCTTACACCACTGATTGAAGAGGAATTGTATAGTGCTTGGGCACCAATTACATACCCTACTGAGATGATATAAAGAGCCTCAATTACAGTGGAGTATTTTGTCAGTTAAAATAGCATATGCATATCAGAATAAAAATTAGTAAGATACTACTCAAAATATAAAATGTATTATACAATCTTTCATCCAGCATCCCATTTTTATGAGCACTGAATGGTAATGTACTAACAATTGCTACAATATACATACACAAAGGAGGTAAACAGAATTGCATGCAGCGTCTTATTAAATTAAGTTTTAAGTGAGGTGAACTGAGAGACTGAAAACCATATGGAGGTTAAGATCACCTAATCAAACTCAATATCTGTCTGTTTCACAGAATGGTAATTCAGAGAAATTTCTCTTTCCAACTATACTAGAAATAGTCTATCATATCAAAGACTTGTGAAGAGAAACACCATCCTTTTATGTCACTAGTACCAAATCACTGGTAAATAGCAGATGCAAGTGCTTACGAGGAGGCTGAATTTTGTAGAGGGAATCAACTTCTCATTTGAGTATACTGAGCAGTGAAAAAGTGCATCATGGAAATTGGCACAGGGTCTTATTTTTATTGAACTTCTTTCAACATCCTGATGCTAAAATTGAGCTAATGTCCCCCTGATCCCTTTGGAAGTGGCAAAAACTGGCAGAAGTGCTAGAAGACAGGACAAAAGGTAAGATTAATGCCTGTCAATTCTAGAGCTACTACTGTCACCATCAACACTACCTCTTTTGACGCATGGTGTGTGCACTCACATATGGATAGAGAGAGGGACAGAGAGAAGACACCAGGGAGATATTTCTCTAATCTTTAATTTAATTTGGGGGCCAAGAGTAAGACTTCAGATACATGATTAATTCTATGATTCATTCTGTGATATATCTGTTGCCTTTCAGAAGGTTACAAGACTGCTGACAAAAGGAGTTTTACTGTGGAAATATATCAATACAATTGGCATTGCTCTCCAAGAACATATATCAAATATTGCAATCATTAAGACATTTTTTTAAATGTGTGAATAGCTCTGAAAAGCTTCTCATTTAGAAGATTATAAAAACAATGATTCACACAACTCAACAATCAGTTCTTAACAAGAGTACTATGCCTGAAATTAAGTCATTATTCAATCCAAAAGCTCCCAGATGTTCATTACCTTCTTCACAGAAGCCTTTTGTTTCCTAGAAATATTATGTATTATGGATCCTGGCTAGAACATCTATAAGAAGTCCCAAATGATGCTATTTGTCTATGCCTTTATAAGTCCTCTTACACAAACAATTATTTTGGCACATAACGTCAATAGCAAAACTTCATGGTACAAGCATGATTTCTGTCAGTTTTAACATCTTTTCTCTATAACACCCAGAAGCAACACATCAGATTTTTTAGGCCCACGTATACGCATGCTAGGACATCCAATAACTTTAAAACAGACATAGAAAAATTTGTGCAAAAGGCTGTAGACATGCAGTTTTTGCAGTTTTAAAGTAGCATAAGCATGTTCACACTCAGTTTAAGCCGCCATGAAAAAAAATCTTTGCTTAAATCACAGTTTAAATGGTCTACTCTATCTGTGTTCAAACTAGCTGATTTTAGAAACATATTTTACTTTAAAATAGTGGCACTGTGTCTAGGCCTTCATTTCATAGGCCACATGGGCCATTAGACCTTAATATGTCTACTGCAATTCCATAAACTGACTACACTCTGTTCAGCTTGTTTTTCGTAAACTGAAGCGTATTGCCGCAGACATATTAAAATAATTTTCATTTTGATCAAATTTAATCATTACTGGATTTCCACCTCATTAATAGAATTTCACTAGGGAATGAAAGTGCCTTCTTAATGACAACCTTTTTTACCCTTGCAGATTTATGCTAGCACAGCTTCTAACACTAGTTGTTTTAGCTCTACCTGTAAGACAACTCACCTACACCCGTTCACCCTCTGTGCAATCACACAAGGGCCAAAGCCTTCAGGAAGTATTATAACAGAAAAAAAAAAAATCGAAAATAAGACATGAAATTATCATTCAGAAGAGTGACAAGGCAAGACTAGAAGAAGATTTCCAGAAGCTTCAAAATAAAGGTTTTTATTTTAAAATAGTGTTTGAGAATAGCACATCCAGTTGATATAAAATACAAGTAGCAAATTACCATTTTTCAAATGGGCCAGTTTGCAGAACTATTTACTGAAACACTGTACAAGTTCACAAGAACTATTATAAAATAGACAGTTAAATTCTGATGTTTTAATTTCATTTAAACTATATTTTCACATTTGTCTCCTTCTAATTCTGCTTGTTTAAATTACACAAGGTGCTTACAAGATTGCCTATGGAGTGAAAATTACAAAACAGAATCTAAGAATATAAATACAGAAAGGAATTCCTCAAACTACATACTAATATTCTCTGCTACAAAGATACATTTTACAAAAGTGCTAATATCTCTATGACAAATATCTCTATGACAAATAGTAGCAGACTACATTTAAATGTCAAACAAATCACACATTTTTTTTTCCGATTGTTCATAATACTTTCATACTTCTAATCACTATTAGGGTTAATAAACACTATTTTCACTTCCTAGTATTTCACAAATGAAGTGGGAAAAGAAAGAATATTTCTGTGTGTGTGTGTGTGCATGTGAAAGTCTGTACACATACGCATATAAGCATGAAGAGAGTTCTTGTAATTATTATTTGTATTTTAACAGGACTGGAAGTAAATACTTCATAGTAAATACATTTCCCAGGTTTTCATAGTTTCAACAAATAAAAAAACCCTCTGAATTCCTGTAAGAAGAAACAAGAGTTTGTATAGAGCAAACTGTGTAAATAAACTTTTACACAGAAAAGGGACCCTAGATTTTTTTTTTTTTTAATATTGTATCATCCTGTGGTAAAAGTAATTTTTACTAATATCCAGTATTCACTAAAAGCCTGATATGCAAATGTGCGGTTTTCCAAACACAGAACTGGAACTGCTCCAGCACAGACATCCTGGTGGGACAGGAGCCTGGAAGTCTCCTTCCCTGCCCTCAAAGGCACAATCAGACAAGAAACAGCCATAATTCACCTCTCTGTGACCAGAAGGACACAAGGCAGGCCAGCTTATGATGCTGCCTAGCCCCGGAGAGCATGTCCCCACCACCACAGTGTCAACCATAGACCTACAATGGCCTACACCTTTTCCAAGGTGCATCGAGTCCCAGTGCTCACTGTGATGCCCCAATTTCCCCAGAGGCATTATGCCTTACAAAGGCAAAATGCCTCCAGGCACTGCCACTCAGCCAAGGCACCTCTTCCCCCTTCCCAATGTGGTTCAGACTTTTAGGAGTCATAATTGAGCCCCATGGGCCTGATTCTGAGCTCAGGGAATTTATCAGTTTAACTATATGATTCCTTATTAGCCTGCCTATTACCATAATACCTTTGTGCTCTCTAGCTGGAGCTAAACCAATGGAATATTCTGACATTAATGGAAATGCACTTTGTTTATGCAACACAGATATGAATCTGGCCCAATATATGGAAAAAAAAAGAAATACGATAAGAATCAATTCTTGTAGTAACTATCAAGAACAGATAAGAAACCCTCTGAGTAAATCTGCATTGCATCAGGATACACCACAATATTGCAGATGTTGAGGCAAAACATAACACCTCCCAGCTCCCTAGTATAGTTGAGGATTCGGCTATGTTACCTTCAGTGATAACTTGCAGTAGTAGGCACTACTAGTCAGTGTTCACAGGGAGAAGCTTTGGTTAATATCAGACCATTTGTTGACTTAGCTTCACACTCCTGTGATCTTCAGCTTGTCACATTTACAAAAACTGAATTCACTACAGCGGACAGAGACATTTATGGTCAATTCACTCAACAGAAATATGCTATTGACTATTGATGACTTGTAACAAGGCCTAGATTTACCAGATCCAACAATCTACAAATGAGAAATCTGGTGTGTAGATAGGAAAGTTTGTGAGATCAAGATGTGCAGGTCGTTTACACAGAAAAATTAATGAGCTACAGACATGGAGGAGAAAAACTAGCAGATGGTAAAGAAAATAGGTACCATTATTCCCTAAATCTTGGAATACCAGAAACTTCTTTATGTGTTGGATAAAATTCATTTCACAATCACAGTGACAAAGACAGATATTTCTCAGAAAATCTTAATGGTGCAATAGAGAAAGTTGCCCACTGGATCCTAACTGTCTTTTTCAAACATCTAAAATCATATTCCATTTATTTTTAAAGGATATAATACACTATAAAAATGTCCTTTGTTTACACAGTTATTTAAAAATAACACTTAAAACATATCTGAGAATAAGCATTTTTGCATTTGCTTTTTGCATTCAATGATAAAATGCCTTGATTAAGTCAGTTTTACTTTGGTCTTTAGACTCTGTTTAAATTCTGCGATTTTCTGTAGATCTTTTTCACACAGTAAAGAAATAAATACTAAGTTATGTGATAACTGGCTATAAAGCCACAAATACTGACAAGGCCACTAGTGTACAGGTTTAGATTCTTAACTTCTGATAATTTCCCTTTTATAGCCAAATGTTGAAGATTTGTTAGTTTATCAGTCAGTCTGTTAGTTTGATATATTTCATGTCTACACAGATTTCCAAAGTATCTTTCTAAAAAGAAGCATTTCAAGTAGTATTAGTACTGAAGTAAAATATAAGTTCTCTATTCTGTCTTGATTGATAACAATAACATTTTGGTATTGTAGTCCGTGTTAAAACTTACATTGATTTCAGTTCTTCCTGTAGCATCAATATTGACAATGGGAAATACCAGGAATCTCTCTCAAACCAATGAGACATTCAAAAGAAATATTGCCAATGTGACCACTGTAGCAAAACCAGCAGTAGATTCCTGATGCTGACTTTTGAATTCAGTTTAAAATAAGAAAACAAAGTTGCTTTCAACCCACAGAGATTGAAATAAAGACATTTTGCTTTTCAAAATGCCTGTGAAGGCATGTTATGCATGGAAGCATTTGAGTGTTTAAACATCCAAGTAGGTAAAGGCAAATACATAAGGTTTTGCCCTGTAGTCTCTAACCAAAACCTGTCACTCAATTTGAATGGCAATTTTGCCCTCATACAGCCTGCAGTATCAGGCCTATAACTCCATTTCAATAAAGTCTTCCATTTGCAAAGCCAAAAGGAAGCTGGAATGTAGACTGAGTTTCACATACAAAACTATACAATTTGTGTTAGAATACAGATTTGACAATTGCTTTTAAAAATATATATTTATACATAGGGAATTAACAGTGCAATACCAGTTGGTGGTGTGAAAATCTTACCTTGTCTTTCTTCAAATGTATTTAAAGATCTCCAGTTTTATAGAGAATAAGATAAAAAGGGATAAATATTTCAGGATGGGAAGCAGATCCCACAGCATTCCATGCAGATCTCCAAGCAATCTGAAGATTCACAACATGCATCCATTATGCCACAGTCCATATCACAGGGACAGTTACAGTCATCGCCCATCTCATCCCCACAGCAACAGCAGCAGGACTCCGAGGTGCAGATGCCGCAGGATGCTTGTCCCAGAACAATGTTACAGAGGGTGACAAATTCACAGAACAAGCAAGCCAGGATACAGTGAACACAGCAATCTTCATAGGTGCCAGTTCAGCAGAATGCCATGTAGGAGGAGAAATAAAAGAAAAAAAAAGAAAAAAAAAAAAAAAAAAAGAAAAAGGAACAAGTCATTAATACCTTAATCTAAAAGCAGATATATCACAATGTCAAATAAGTAGCTGAAAGACAGCAATTCAGAGTAGACATAACCTATGACCATTAAGAACATGTTTCCCATCTTCAAGGTTACTTATGCAACCTAACTTGTTTTTAATTTAATATTGGTTTTGGTACAAGTTTCCTTCCCCCACTTCACTTCATGCAAATCCCAGGTACTAAATACCTGCTTAGATCCACTTCTCCAGTCATTTATTATGTAAAATATCCATATCTACTATACTCAATCATAACTTCTTCCAGCACGCCCAGAAATTATTTAAAAAAAATAAAATCCACATATGAAAGAAACTATTTCCAGTCTCTCCCAAGGCATCTCAGCCTTCTGAATCTGCTTTGTTTGGCTTGATAGTTACAAAGAAAAAGAAGGGAGTTGCCATATAATTTTTGCTTTGTTTATAGTTTTATGCACATCTTAAATCTAGCATAACAGCATGTTATATGTATTTTTATACTTCCAATAATATATAAAACACTCAATCAAAACTCAGATTTTTCTATTGCTTTTCTACACAGATCTCTTGGCAGTCCTTCTAACGTACCACTTTAATCTTCAATACAGTTCATAACTACACCTGAATATCAATATCCATCTCTCATAAGTAATGATAAATTACATGAGGTAATTGAGTAGGTGTCCCACAAATTGTCAGCAAAAAATATGGCACCCAAAGAGTTAATGTATCAAGTAGTTTCACAGTTCTTTCCTAGCCTCAGCTTTCATCCTTATTTTTAGTCACAAATCACTGACAATTGGGAAAATGTTCCTGGGAAAATATCCTACACCTCATCCTTTCCCTGTCTCTCTAGTCTATCACAGGTATCTGCTCCAAGAGGCCAGTATGAAAGACAGCATATGAAGCTATGTGGGCATTTGGCCTGACCATCTACAGATGTTATGTTCTTCCAGTTCACAGGCTGAAGACTGTTATCATATGGGGAAAGTTTGCAATTACTTGCAACAGTAATACAATTAGCAGGTCTCCTAAATGTATTTATAATGTAAAAAATGGTGGAGTAACCATGGTAAGTATCTTGATGGATTCAAAGTATCTCTAATATTGCGGAAACTTTGGCTGTGAGATGATGTAGACATGACTTCATGCAAATAAGCACAAATACTTACAGCAATGCAGCAACAGAGGCTCAGACCTGCAAAATCTCTCCCAAGAAGCAAAGTAACTACCTGAGCTCTTAGGCCACTCTAAATATCAAACTGCTAGGGATGGATTTCACCTACTTACTATACTACTTAGACCGCAACTTAACCTGGGAATATCTGTACCGTAATGGGATCAGACTCATAATACACAAAACGAGCACTTAACATCCAAAAGAAGAAACAGAAATATAAGGGAAAGCAAGAATGAAAAACAAAAAAATAAAAAACCACAACCTCAAAAACTCCATACTACTGTGCAGGAAGCAAAACTGAGAAGAAACCACTGGTAAAACTGAGCTGTTTCTAAAGAAAGTTGCTGCTTGTATTAAACGGCTGCTTTTCCCAAAGAAATACTGTCGTGAAATAAATGACCTTCAGAGAAAACCCAGAAGATATGTGAAATAAAGCTGGGGAGTATCAGTTCACTGAAGAGGACCAAAGCCAGACCGATAGCGATTAATTAGCTGGTTGTCATGGAGATGGTGTTAAATTTGTTCAGGTACAATCTCCTTTCACATTTTCTTTTAATATGAAGGAAAAAGATAAAGAAGCCAAGAGTTCTATCTAAGAAACCTTCGTATTTGAGGAACTGAGATTTTTACTATTTTGCATCTTTAAAATGCAGTTGATGGAAGCTAATACCGCAATGAATTTTGTTCTTCAAATGTTTTTTAAGCAAAACACCATAATAAAACTTTATGTGTATTAGTATTGAAAGTAAGATGCTCAACAAAATCTTGCCTGCTTCATGCAGGGATATGTAAAATTGCAGGGAGAGAAATAAACATTCACAGAAATTATAATATACATATTTATTGATGGACAAGAGACAGAGTTCACAGGTTAAGCAAAAGGAACTGCATTCAGAAAGCACCTTCTGGACCCACAAGGGAAGTTCTCCCTCCTAAACTAAAAAACAACCCCACTAAATCAATACTTACAAGGAGCGACTGTGTTGATGTAAATTAAGGTATTTCAAAGGTAAAAGGTACTAAAAATGGTTCAAGACACAGAAGGAAATTTTGACCATTAGTACTATGATAGAAACTCTGTGGAGGGTCTTTCCATCTCTTCTTCACTGACTGAAAAAATAAAAGGATTTATTTACCTACTAGTTATTTTTATTTCTTTCTCCCTGGATTGCAAAATTAATTTTCCATTTAGAAAATCTTTATGTAACAATTCTACTTAACCTGCACAAACACTTAACATAGAAATATTCTTTACTGCTCTCTTCATTCTTGCAATGACTCATTTGTACAATGAACATAAACTTTGATCCACATTTCAAGGACAAACCCAAAATAATCATGCTTTTATATTCTTCATGTTATTGACTTTTAATAGCTATCCAGGTAGCAATTATTTAACACATGACAAAGCATGCTGTTTCCTAGCCCTACCTGACTTGCTGAATTCAGAATCATTACTCTAGCCGTCTGTAATACCTTCAGATAAAATGGGTGTATGACTCCTACTCCTTAGTTTCTTAGCTACAGATGTAATTATAAGAAAAATATAAAGTCACAGTGTTTTTTTGTTTTTTGTTTTTTTGCAATAATAACAAACATGCTACACAAAACTCACACATACTTCTCTAGTACCCATATTCCTACAGCAATCTGTACGTTCCATAGAAAAAATTCTATAGCTAAAAACCACCTCCATCCAGCCACAAAGAAGATGCTATATAAAACCCACTCCAAAAGATATGACCTCAGGTTTTTCATTACCATGTTAGAGACCACTAAAATGTATTTCACTGCTTGCACAAGACTCCCTAATAATTCTTTCCTGCTTCCAGGACCAAAGAGTCTATTTTAAATTACAGATTATTTTAAATTTCAAAACTATTTAACATGTTAAGAATAAAGACTATACTTAACTTCTACTCTTTGACCTTACCACATCAAAATCCTAATAGTTTTTGCAGATGAGTGAGTAGTGGAACACATTAATCCAACTGGAACTAAATGCAATTTATATAGCTGGGAAGAATTTGGAAAAAAGAATAAATTTGATGATCTTAATGTCTGACAACATGTTTTCTGGAAACCTTAAATATATTTTAGTCTTTTCTGATAAAGCAATGATACAGCAATATTGGTTATGACACTGTATTGCTGTAAAGAGCAGCTAGCTTAAAATGATCTATTTCTTCACATCTGCCTTAGTTCCCTTATCAAATGCATTTATCACATTTGTTGACTATGACCCAAGCTCCCAAAAGCTATGCTGAATGCCATAAATTACGATAGGCCTGGTCTGTATGCAGTGGTAGTATATTTTATTAGATCAACTCACAGTTGGGGAAAAAATATGAGCTTTCAGACACAAATGCTCATCTTCAATTACCCTTTCCTTTTGCCTGGGATGAAAGCTAAACCTGACGTTAAAAAGGTCACCCCATGCGGCATTTTTAAATACCGATGTAAGTAAAGCTGTTTCCTTAGTCCTTTGGCACACCCCCAAAAGTTACAGATTTGTTAGGGAACTTCATCAAAACTGTTAAACAATGCCAAGGCAAACAGAAACCTAAGAAACTCGTCCAAGTTTTTGCTGGCTATATCATACACACACATCCAGCTACTTTGTGCCGATTTAACCGAAGAGTGTATACAGTACATGTAACATCTACTTTAACTGGGTTATAAATGTTACCACAGACAATATCCAGACAAGAAACAGACTGAAATCTTTTAAAACTGTTTACACAGTTATTCAAAGACCAGGGGGCCCTCTCTATACCTTATCCCAGTTATAACAGCTATGATCATTTAAGGAAAAGAAACAATATCAACAATAAAACAACTTTAATGTCCACGTCTTTAAACATTTGCACCTGCAATACACCTTTTTATTTCTAAAATCTTTGCATACAGATATTACTGGGATATCCATATCCTTTTAAATACTGAAATAGATATTTATTTTATTTCAACTTCCCTTTATCTGCTCCTCTTCATTTTTATGCAGCTCTACTTAAGAAACAGACTTTAGAGAGAACTATCGACGATCAAAACTGTACAAGGTACGCAGAAGTTCAACTGAAAATGTACAGAGAAAACATACACGCAGGCTGATCTGTGCTGCTTTTGTAATGTTTGACACTAACCTGCCTCAAACCGACCCAATAAGCTTTCACACCAAGCAGGTCGGTCACATATGATAAAAGGTTTTCGTGTCGGCAATGGTAAATAAGCTCACTTACAGGGTGGTGACCTTGGTCAGCTTCTTACTAACTATATTCGCCGAGTTCAGACAACTCGAAACAAATCTCCAGGCACTCGGCTGTCTCACAGTGAAAATCAAAAAGGGTAAAACCGCAATCAAAGTGGCAGCTGAGGTCCTCAGCAGGGGTTTACTCCGGGCCCCCGCAGAGCCCTGAACAGAAGCCCCAGCAAGAGCAAGTGCTTCCCGTGGCAGCAGTGGATGAACACACGATGCCGACGGTGGAGACAGCCCCCGGCCAGGGCGGCACAGCGAGAGAGGAGAAGAGAAGCCACCCCACACACGTTTCTAAAAGGTGTACATTACACTGAGGTTGTGTGCAACCTTCCCAAGCAGCGGCACACATGCCATCGCACCACCGTTCCGCTAGCATACGTGGTTAGTGTGCAGCCTCTGCTGCCCAGCCCCTTCCAGAAAACTCACCACACCTGGGAAAATGCTCAAGGAAAAACAGGAAATGCAGAGAGAATAGACTGACCTGTTGTGTGGAGTACAGTTACTCTACGTAACAGAGTTGCATTTATTTGGATGGGGGAAAATGAAGTTATAAATCATAATATATGTGATATTTAACATTTTAAAATGGAAAACTATCATCTCTATCGATCAAGAAAACTAAAATGTCGCCTGAACAGGCAAATTACACTGCAAAACACATGAAAACTTCCATCAAAGCTTTTATTCTAAATTCTTGATACAGATATAACCTCAGGAGTAAAATGATCCACTTGAAACATACAAATGTACTAAGAAATGTGCCAATTCACATTATCTAAGGCTTCCTTAGAATAGAAAGCTTTCATTGCCATCGCTCATCACTGACACTACTCAGATGCTACTAGACCATAACCTTATAAAACTGATACTGCAGGAAGACCTTTTTTTGCTACAGACCGTTTTCCACTCAATCCTGCTACACAACACGTAAATCACTTCCCAAGACTTCTATGGAAACAAAAATACAAACCATACTTAAAACACACCGCTCTTCAAAATGCCTTATATGATAACGTTATTTGCCCACTGCCTGACTGACAACTACATTCTGATACAATCACATCTCACAAAAAAAAAATCTCTGTTTATCACTTCATGCTCAGACACAAATCCACTTTGAATCAATTTCAAAAAGATAACAATGGAAACTTTGTCACAAGTAGAGAGATTTGCAGGATATTAAGTAAGTAGTTGCCTAAATGCTACTTAATGCTCTGGGATAGATTTCAGAAGTGTATGCATGTTTTTAAAATACAAGAGAGAGAGACGGCCAGTAGATATTTCTGCAGTGTTATGCTATTCACGGTGTAACACACACTCATACTGAATTTCAGTAAATAACACCAATACGATGTCAGAACAATATATAAAAGAAAAATTACTGCTGCTCTTGTGGCACTCAAGAGAAAATAATAAGAAGAATATTAATAATAATAAGTAATAAAAAATTCCTATTCAAAATCATATGCACAAAAGGAAAGTTGATTGAAAACTATTTTTCAGTTTATAAGAAGTTATATAAACCAAAGTAAGATGCTCCTACTCCAAACAGAGGCCTGCTAATCTGCTAAGAGAACTACTCGCTACTTTCCCTGTATATGCACCTCGTGCCTCTTAAGACGCTGGCTTAACACAAAGGCTATTTGGTGGACTTGCTTTGTCTCAGTTAAGCCATCAATATCACTTGGGATACTCTAATAAATTAATGTAATCAGCAGCATGAGTTAAATAGTGCCCACCAACCCCATGCTTGGATTCAACATCTAGAACAGATGAAGTTGCATTATACTAAAAAAGAAGGGTAAAAAAAGTCCCATTCAAATCTACCCTGAAATGTTCAATTTTAAACATCGGATGTAAAAAGAAAAAAACAACATGTGTTGGGTGAGATTGTTCACTGCACATCTAAGCTCAGTTGCTCAAGATACACAGTCCAGAAGGTTGAGGGAGATTGCTTCAGGCCTTGCTCCAGGAAAAGCATGGGTGGTAACTTAGATCTGGCAGCAAGCCGACATTGCCTGTCCTTCCCCAGAGCCTCCCCCCGATGCTGCAGGCTTTCTTACCTACTTCACTCCTCCATCTAGCCTTATTACACTTCTTAAGACCTATCTTGAAAAAAATCCTTGGAAAGAAGATGCCTTCTAGTGCCTCTCTGATTTAGAGCCTGGGAAGGAATAAGGTGAAGATCTCACCATACATACAGGAGGCAGGCTCATAATCAAATCATCATAATTTAATGAACTGCATTTCCAGATGAATACAGCAATTGTGTATGCTCTCAGCCTTTTGAATATGTGAGGTATCGCCCTAAATGCAAATTGTCACAAGAGACTGGAGTTTTGGAAACTACCCTGACAAATGTTAAAACTTGAGAGGTCACAGAAACTGGACCAGAAGTGAGAGTTCCATTTCAAAACAGTATTCCCTCTCTCCATCATTAACTTTTAATAAACTGTTGCTTTGATTAAAAAAATGCATAACATCAGGCTTCATAAGGTTTTATTAAGAAAACTTGGTTTGGGTTTTTCAAAATAATTAGTGCCTACTTAATTTTGCACCCTCCACCACCTTAATTAAATTATTCTTCCATCCTTCACACTGCCCAGTTGATTCTTCCCTTTCCCTCTCTAACTCTGTATATGCCATTATTACTCACCTTCTGCTACTTTGACACACATATGTATGTATGTATTCAGCTATATGTTTTTCTTCATTTCCTAACATCTAGATTTACTGTCCAGTTACTTCATTGCTGTCTCCTTTAGTCTTCCCTCTTTAAGTTACACTGGACAGGTACCACTGCTTCCAAACACAGCATCTGGACTGCCTTCTTTTTAGTCATTTACGTTTGCTTTTTCAGGTTTCTAAGGTGTTTCTCTGCACTATTTATAACAGGTGTAAGAGAGTGACAATTCTCTTTGCTAGTGGTCTACCAACCAGTTTTGGAAGAACTGTGGCACCTCTGACATAAATAATTTAAAATATTGTTAAAATTTCTTTGAATAAAAAAAAATCTTTTATTCCCAATATGCTCTGAAACCTACACAGTCCCTCTGAAAAAAATCTTTAGAACTGAAACAGTGGTTTAAAACTGGTTTTTAAGAGAGACACTCCTACTATTTCATCATTCCTTCCTTCCTTGTTTGTTTGGTTTTTTATAGTGTAAGTTATGGAGATGAGTAAGATTTCTTCAGGGACAATATGGATTAATAATAGATGCAGAGGAAGAGCAGAGCTGGTGAGTGCACTCACACCCTTCTAAGCCTCACTGGATGTGAAAGTGTTTCTAAACAGCCTATTCTGAAATGCTGACACCATATGTTACAGGGAGATTTTAAAGCTTTTATAGTACCACTACCAAAATGCCTGTTACATTTTAAGCACTTCAAATGCAGCTTCAATTCCGAGAGCTCACAAGATGTGATCTACAGCACAAGTGGAGCTTGCGTCTGGAACAATTAATAAAAGAGTTGTTAATAACTATGATGGGGGAAATTTGGTGGACTGGAGGACTGGGGGGCTTTATAGCCTGCATTAAGGCTGCCTAGTGCTTTGGAAACCAACAGGAGCAGTACTGACCTTCTTAATGGGAAGACGTGATATCCTGGCTAAAATAGCACTGAACTTCATTTAGGTTTTGGGTGTTTAAACAGAAGTTTGCAGTATATGACGGAGCACGCTGCATTTAGTACACCTTTTAATTAAGCGTAAGCCCAAATACGCTGCTGCGCAGGATGGGTGGCAATCCAGGATGTTTCTTGATTCTATTCTGCTTCAAGAACTACCAAGATTTTCTGTTCTGTCAATAGATAAGATATTCTAGACCAAAATACCTACCAGACCTGGCCTTATTTTGCATTACAAATAGGTGTGGTACTCCAGAAATATTAACATCTTGCATTTTAAGAAGAAATGAGAAGAATGCAGCTTTTGGGAGGGAATAAGAAAAAAATGAAAAATATTTTCTTTTTTTCTATAGTTTAAACTCAGCTTGATAACCAGAATTTTCACTTTTCTTCCTTCTGAAGACATACTCTATTTCTTGTCTATGGCCACTTTCTTTCACTTAACAAAACTACGTATTCTTCTGACTGTCAGTAGAGCAGAGTACTCAAGGTGGAACACAAGGCAGATGAAGCAAAAGTGTATGGCATGTATATTCAGTTTGTTTTGGTTTGGGGTTTTTTTGGTTGTTGGGGTTTTTTTGTTTGCTTTATTTTTTGTTTGTTTGTTGGGGTTTTTGTGGGTTTTTGTTTGTTTTGGTCTGGTTTGGGTTTGCTTTTGGCTTTTGTTTTGGTTTTGTTTGTTTGGGTTTTTTTAAAGCTATATATTAGATTACAAAAGCCAAGGTCATATATAAGGAATAGCAAAACTAAACTGAATCTAGAGGATCTGAAAGCATTGAAGTTTGCCTGTATTTCTTTCTTCAAAAATTATCTGGACACTAAAGTAGCTGAAGGAACTGAAGTAGCTGAGTTAGTTTCGGTGATTGATTATTCAATACTCACAGTAAAAATTTAATATGATTTCTCTCTTTCTGCATAAGATTACACAAGAAATTGCATACAAGTTATATTATTATACTGTATAGATGTGCACAAACACAAATTCACACCTTCAAGTAAACTCAAACCCAGCAGCTCTTCAGCAGTAACCAATGGTTTATGAGGTTATGTAGTACAAGATAAAGCAAAGCCAAGTGGTTAAGCAACGTTGAAAATTATTTCCAATAGTTTCCTGTCTTTTCCATCTTCCTGTCATCCTTTTCAATAGTTTCTACAGAAATGTCATTGGATCAGAAGAGACAACTCCTCACAAAAATATGTATTTTCCCACAAAAGTATGATTCATTGTACAAAAAATCTGCAGAAGTTAGGTTCAAATTAATTTATGTATAAGACACTCTTTCAAGAGTGTCTATGCAATCCTCAGTCACACGACTTACTAGTGTACTCTTCTGGATTGCCACTCACCCATTACCAGGTCTCTGATTATGTATCTTACCCAAAAACCAATGGATGATATAAAAGATCACATATATATTGATCCTTCCTGCAAGGTAACAACTTGGTAAGAATATTACTAATAGCCTAAAGTTCCCCCATGCAGTCCTACAGGGTAAACTACTGAAAAGATGAAGAAATGTCAGAAGGTTTCTACATGTGTTCATGAAGATGTGTAGACACAAATACCATAGATATACTTTAATTATTGAAAAATAAAACTTGTGCTTCACTCAGACAGGTTAATGGAAAACTGGAAGCAGCAGATATTAGCAGTGTGGGTCAAGCTATTCAGAGCATATATCAAAGTTCCCACACTCAAAACAAGAACATTACCAGGTTAGATGTATAATGTTGAGTATATTTAATTTTAGCTGTTAGGTGACTCAAGAAACTACATGTAAGAGTAAGGATTACCCTGTATTTCTGTATGTTGAAAGTATGTAAGTTAGATAGTGTGATAACAGAACGTAATTATCTATATTCTAATCAGACATACTGTTAAAAATACCAACACTTCTGACTGCATATAAAAGATTGTATATTGGCAGTTTTCAGCAACTAACAAAATCTGTGCTGAATATTAGAATCAGACATTAGAATTAACAGATATATTTCAAGATATGTTAATAATTTTTCTCCTCAATCGTTTGGCAATTTTACATAATCATTGCCAAGGTTATTAAAAACAAACAAAAACCCCACTGACCATATTTATTCCAATATAATTTTAGAAAAAATAAAGAAGTGTTTGACGTAAATAATTGTATAAGGGCATGAACATGGCAGGCAATGTCTCTTTAGAACTCTGGAATTTCTTTTTCAGAGGTTGAATTTCCTAAATTCACTTTGTACCAGTCATGCGAACAGATCTAGGTCTCTTAACCATTTTTTTGATATATAAGGAAAATATCGGTCTGGAGGGTGAACTGGATTTCGTCTAACAGAAAGAGATAAGGGGAATGTAACAAATATGAAGTTGTGGTTTTGGAAAGAAATTTTACAGGACTGTGAGTGCAACAGAAAAATAACAGCATGTTTTTGAAGATAAATATGAAAATAAACCACAGCAAGGAGGACCAGCCCATGGCACAGTCTGAGTGAAGCTGTCCATGATATTACTACACAGATTCACTGAGAAGGTTTGATTGAAGTAGCTGAAGTCAAGAGAAGTCACTCCACTGACATCAGTAGGCTTCATTCAGGCCACTACGTGCAGCCCTTCTGATCCCTCTTCCTTTCATCTTGGCTGAGAATCCTCCCCATTTCGCTGAACAGTACTGCTTCCCATTTCTCTAAGAATCTTTGTCTGCACGCACACCCCCGGAGATTTTTTTTAACCAGTCGCATCTATGTCTGTCTCAAATCAATAACATTTTTAGAGCTTCTGCACCCCTCTTGGAATGGGTAGCAGTAAAGCCCGTCAAGTATTTAGTGCTAATGGGAAGGCGGTGGATTAAGGGGCAGCTCAGGAACTCTGGGACCATTAGAGAAATGCAAGCAGTGAAAACAGGCACACGTAGCTAAAATGTAAGTGAAATTATTTACTTTTGCTTATTTAAGCTATGCATAGGGAGAATGAAGCTTTTTCATGCAAATTATTTACAGCTCAAATATAGCATAAGGCACACTGAACATTGAAGCACAGGTCTAAATTGTATTGTCGAGTGCTCAGACCTCATGGTTAGTCAGAATATCTGCCAACAGAACATTTTCAAAAGCAAACTCTACCATCATGGAGCCCATCATTACTGGATTTAAGTATTGACTATGTTTTGAACTAGTGCTTTAACAGTTTTTTCTGGTATATATGTGACAATGTTGACAGGAGTTTCTAAAACATTATCAGACTATGTTGGCCAAATGAAAGCAAGAAATCTCCCATTGCTTCAATTTCTTTCAAACACTTAATATTTTCCTTTGGGGAAGTAACTTGTGTTTTATCATAATGATTTCTATTTGCTTCTGAAGCATGAGTCATGCTCTTCAATTATTTTCAGCTGATTGTGTAATTATTAGTAAGAATGGGGTTTGGATAGTCTTTATTCAGTTCAGGATTTTTTAATAAGAATTTCTGCTTACCTTCAGGTGAAGTACCTGGCTTTTGAGAAAACACAGAGCTTATTTTACTCTTCTTGCTGCTGTTACTGTTGACAGACAAGGTGGACTGAATTTTTCTGTGCATTTTTTCTGAAACAGGAGCCGAAATTTTTCTGTTGTCTGTAGGCACATGCTTGACCCCATTGTGAATTCCACTTCCATTACTCAGACCTGCGTGGCCATTTTGGATTCTGCCACTTTCTTCCTCACTCCTTTCCAGTGCTGAAGTATTTGGCTGAGGCAAACGTTGAGGTTGTGCTTAAAACAAAAGAAAGAAAGGGTTAATTTAAATTGTAAATTAACAACTGAACATTGCCTCTGATTTAAGGACTGTATCTGAAGAACAGAAAACATGAAAGATTTTTTTATGTAAAGTTTTGTAATAAAAAGTGGTTTCAAATTAAAGATTCTTATTTAAACAAAAAAAAAAAGAAGAGAGGACTTTCTTTGAAAACTAATTAAACTATACACATAGTAACACAACAGGATTTCATAATCAAAAAGCATCAGCCCAAACACCTCTCTTAATCAAAACACTACTGTATCATGATTGGACATAAAGAGGTTTTCAGACAGTCCAGTCTTCAACTGGTTTTAACCTAATATCAAGCTAAAAACCCAGATTCCCCTGAGCACGCAACTGAAGAGAGATTATACAGTGCCAGCAGTAAAGGAAAAGAATGCTGTATTTCGTTCTCTTTTCAGATGATCCACATCCATTTTCAGATTATTCTGAAGTTTAGCTTTGTATGTAGATTACACTGTGTCCAAGATAACAATATGTATACTTATTTATAGTTAGCCTCCTCTAAAAGAAACATTTCCACCAGCCACTTCAGGTACAAGTGGCCAAACTTTCAGACGAATACTACTGGGACACACTGACCAACATGGTGTGTAAAAAGACTCTTAGTTCTGAATTTGCCTGACACACCCTCAGTGCTTCCCTTTTATCAAGGACACTGACACCATTCTCAGATTGCTTCCTCCAACTATCATAAACTTGTCCAGATTAAACTTCAGATAAATCTTAAACTTTAAGTCCTGGTCACATGTTCACAGGCAAAAAGAGATATTTTGCATAACAATTTAAACATGAACTGGCTCATTTTTTTCCCGCCATTTGATTTTTTCAGTCACACCAACTAAGATTTTAAGAAGATACTCTAGACTGCCCACATCTATCTAGGTCAGAGTAACCCTGACTGAACCTACTTTACAGAAGTGATAATTTTCTGTTGCAGGACAGAAAGGGAGGGCTGGGGGAAGCATTTATGCTTTAGCCTCGACGAAGATGTTGCAGGGAAGACAAATATCATTCCTTTCTATTACCAGCAGTAACTGCTCAAGAACCTCCCAGCCAACAGAGCAGGAGCACAATGTGGTCTGCCACCTCAACAACAAACTGTTGCCCAAAAAGCTTTTCATTGGCAATACTGAAACTGCTTCTCCTTTAAATTTTGCATTAGTGTTTGCAAAACCTATGAACAGAAGCACAAGCAAGGCACTTTCTTCAATCTGCAATTCAATTTGTAGTACGTATTCTGTTAACAATTCCAGAATTCCATAAAGGCCCCAAAACAAATTTTAGGGAGTTGTCTCCTATATTAATAGGGTTCTTTAAAAGTATATGACCAGGATCCCTTTGTGTAGGTCATCTTTCCAAACATGTGCAAAACTAATTTTGTTAAAAAACGAAAGGTATGCCTTCCGTTTTAAAATTATCAATGTAGACCTAAACACAGTCAAGAAAATAAAGCCTTTGGCAGCACCAGGAATTAAAATTTTACCCTCTAAAATTCAGTGTTCATATCCATATCTCCCCATAGCTTTATTTGCATTATCCCACTCAAATGTAAATTGTACTATTAAGGGACATTGTTTTTGACGTTCCATGTAATGATGTTTCCTCACATTGAGCTGCGTATCATTCCCAAATGTGGAGCGGTACACTTGCACCAATAACCTAAAATTACTGGGGAGGAGTTAACCTTCCTCAATAAATAAAAGCAGTAGACTTTACTAAAAATTCTGTATGTCTGGACACGCAAGTTTCTAAAACTGACAGTTATGACCTTTTCCAAGACCACTAAATTGGTGGTGGCAGCTTAGAATTGTTTGTATGTTTTGGTGCTTTGCTATAACACAATAACTTGACAAATTATCCAAAATTCAATCTTCAAAAACAGACGTGTTTCTGTCCAACTGTGAGTGAATGGGAAGTCTTGGGGAATCTAAACAGTTCTATGTTTTTGCTTTTATTATTAATTTTACTAAGAGTTTGGGGAGTTTTTTGGTGCTTTTTCTTTTTAATTTTTTATTAAATAATACAGTTCCCAAAGTACTCTTACTTCAGTCTTTTGGCATTAACATACAACTTTTTAGCTGACTGGCTTTACAGTATTCACATGTGATACGCAGGTCAAATCAAAATGGAATAAAACCCCAAATGGATTAGTTATCTCAATTTAAATTTATTTTAACTTTATTGATAATTTTGCACTAGGGAGACTTGAATCTTATGGTTAAAACACACTTGAAACCAATTAGGAACCATATGACCGCATTCTAGCATAAAGAACAAAAGCAATTGACAGTTCCCAGATTAAGCCACAACCACTCAGTTTAAAACAGAAATATTTTTACCTTATTTTTTAAAGGTTGTGTATATCTAAAAAAAAAAAAAAAAAAAAAAAAAGAAAGGAAAAAAAAAAGGTGTAATATGGGGAACGACACAATGCTTCTTAAAACACAGTGATATCCAGGGACTCTCACTCTCTCTTTAATGATCCACTGCTCTCATTCAGCTGTCTTTCTTTTTTCAAATCTTTACATATGTGACAGCTCTCAAAAGTAGACCATAGACCATCTGGCATTTTCAGAGGTGTAACTTGTGCAAATTCAGCTCTACTGGGAACACAATGCTATCTTCTGCCTGCGTTATAAAAGATACAATAGAATGTAGAACTTATGAGTTGTTTTGAATTATTCATTTTTTGCCTGTATATTCAAGAAATTTTACAAACTCTGCATTTTGTACTACATAATCACATGCGTTAAAGGTACAAAGAAACTTTTTGACACCTCTTTTCTACAGAAAGATGGCATTTTGTTTGATATGTGAACATTCAGCGCCTGTTATATCATTCTAAACAGGCCGTGTGCTGCTACAAAAGATCCCATTTTACACTCTATGTATGAGCAAAAATTTTATACTTGATATTCAGTAACTAATGCAATACACATCAAAATTTCAAATATGAGTTGGATGAACATTCAGCATCTTCAAATCAGGATGGCACTGGTCACTTACTGTATGTTAAGGATTTTTAAAAAATCATTCCTTGCACAACATAGAAATAATGTCATTTCAAACATCCACAATGAATAGTTTCAAATGTCCTAAGAAAGACTGTGCTTTTCAGGTTAATATGTTTTTAATCTTTAGCAAAACCGGTAGATTTAAGTCAATATTTTATACAGTGCTAACACTAGTGGATTTTCAATAAGAATGATAAATATTGGATTAATGATTCAATAGACTGAATCTTTTTGATAGAAAACTAGCAGATAATGTAGCTAGTAATAACTATACATGAATCTGCTGCCTGTGGAAAAGCAATAAAAAGGCAATATATTGCTATAGCATATAATCTATTAGCGTGTTTCACTGCTTCCTTGTCATTGGTTTTCCTGCGAAGTGGGCCTTAATACAATAACTTCTGCTGTTATTTAACTGACTTTCATAATAATTTAATTGTGAGGTTACTATCTGCTGAATAAATATTCAAGTACTAAACATTTACCATGGTTTTGATGGTTTTGAAGTAACTACGCACATTCTCATTCAGACTGTAAAATCCTTAGCACAGTTTAAATGAATACGCATATATATGTATGCACACTGACAATATATTGTTTACACCTTGCAAAATAGCAGCAATTCTTATGAGAAAAATCCTGATACATGCATTTAATTGAAAAATGTATGTAAACACAGGGAAACTCTCAGCCGAAAGAGGACAGTCTAAGCTATCATTAGGGATTTTAGACAAAACACAAAAACAAACATTCACAAAACACAGACTCCTCGGAGTCCAAGGGAATCAAAAGAAAACATCAGGAGGGAGAGAAGAATTGAGACAGCTAATTAGTAGCCTAATCACATCAAAAGCAATTCCAAGGTAGCTTATACACATGCCCTTGGTGTTTCCTAGGCAGGTCCATGCCATCAATGAAAAATACACATTCCAGTTTACAGCCTGGGTCATCTGACTGCATACCCAGAGAGGTAAGAATGCTGGTTTTCTTCATTTGTGACACAAGAGTTTACGACATCAGATCAGGCCACAGAAGCAATATTTTTGCAGGTGGACTAGGGTGGAATAAAAACGCGTGACTTCCGGGTGTAAAAAATATAACCTCTGGCATTTTCAAATATTGAGAAAATACAAACTATCATTTCAGTTCAAAATATCCTAGACACTTGTCTGCCTCCCAAGACAGTTACAGCCACAATAGGAAATACAGAGGTCTTGCTTGAGTCGATGAATGTAGAAAGCCAAGATCTACATGCTAAACTGAGCTGGGAAATTGATCTCAGTGGTAACTGCTCCTACTTGCTCTGTATGGACCACACAGAAGAGACCGTGTGCAACGGAGGTGAGAATCAGGCCTCCAGTTTATGTCAGTATATCTTCATAACACCAACCTAAGCTTGAGGGGAGAAATAAAGCATATGACAGGTAGTCATGGATTGCACAGTAAAACCAGGAGCTGGATTCCAGAGTAAAATTAAGGTGATTCCAAATTGCTTCTGGAAAAGACATAAATTCTTGATATATAAAAGGAAACACTTCAAAATGACTGGCAAAAAATCTTACCTTTTCAAAAATATTACAAATTGTATGCATTCATAGACTCAATAAGCATAACATTTCAGTGAAACTGGAAGAACTCAAATATCTCAATCTCTCTGCCTCCCCACTTTTCTAACTAAAATCCTGACTAGTCTCTACATGGTTCTTCAAACTACATCAATAGTTTTCTCTGCCTAGCTACCCAGAATATTAACATTCAGATTACAAGACGTACCTCTGAGTCAACCTGTGAAGTGGCTTTTGTCAGCAATTATTTTTGAATATTTTCTAGGACATAAATAGCATATACTGCAGCTTCCATATCACAGAAGGCATACATTAACTAAATAACAAGGTACCATCAAGGTACAATCTATCTTTTAAAATCAATTTTTTACACTGAATTTTTTATATCATGCTGACTTTACAGGGAAAACAAAGTACCAACTAACAGCATCAACCACTTTTTTAGAGTTGCTTCTTGTAAGACATGAGGACATCTTCAAAATGAACACACTATATTATTATGAAACAGGATGTCCTTTGTAATGAAAATACTGTAGTAAAATTGCTGGTACGAGTTTTACAGGAATCACACTGAGAACGCTTTGTTAAAATACGTCTGAGAACACATCCAGGGAACACCAGGTATAACAGAAATGAGGCTGGCAGGGGACAAAGGGAAAAGACATTTTATCCCTTCAGCTCTCAGTTGGTGAAGGGCTGAGGAGAATGGCAAACGCGTGTGTGCATGTGTGTTTATGAGCTAAGAAGGCGACACAAGTGCATGAGAAGATGCCGAGAGTACTCTTAAATCTGTGCAAAGACACCTGCAGTGCCTTCCTTTGGAAGCACCACAGGACCTTACACGCTGTTTGAAGGGTTGCAGGAATTGTATAAAGATGCCTTTGACATACCCAGAAAGAAGCAGTTACCACAGGGAGGCATGAAAAGGGCTGGTAGCCAGAGGTTTACAAAGTTGATAGGCTTTCCCACTGAAAATGTGGACCGAATTTATCTGTTTACAAATCCTCTTTCCTGACATGTTTTTTTTTCAAAATGAAAAAATGCCTGCAGATTTTTCTAACGACAGCAACAGCAAATTGCTGAACTGAGTAAATCCTTAACATTTTAAATTACTTCTCTTTTAATAATCATCTCAGAATCCAAATACCCTTTCGTCTTCTAATTATCATTAAATTATCAGTAAATTCTCCTTCATCATACGCAAATCTTGTAGTCATTATTAATGTTTTTAGTGAGACTGAAAACATGGCCACCTGTGATAAACTTTGAAGATTATTAGAAAGTTCTTGCTAGATCACAATATATCTAGAAAAAAGGTGATGCACATAATGCAAGGATTGTTAAGCCACATCTACCTGAAGTGACATACAGTTCCTTCTGTAGCATATGGTTTTTCATTTCTTGATAACAAGCAGCAGTAACTTGCCATGAAAAATCCAAGAGAAGAGCCAAACACAAAACAGGACACTGTAGGTAACAGACACTCATACACCTGGGGAATAAATTTCTGTATAAAGTCATTTTAAAAAGTGGAAAATTTTACTCCAAACTTTCCACTTGCAACATTTATCTATCCTTTTTTCTCCTTATGTATTCTGCGCAGGGGTGTCAAATTCATTTTCACCAGGGGCCACATCAGCCCCTGTGCTAGAGGACTGGAAGAGAACTGCAGTCTATTTTATCTTATGTTTCATAGCATTACAACTACTTAGAGCAGTGGCAATCATTGCACAGACATGTGCCAGGACAGATTAACTTGTGGTCACCATTCCAGCATTTCATGGTGTTACTATTACTTCTGAAGGTGATTTTTTTTTTTTTTTTTAATTTAAGGCAAAATGCCTAGTTATTTCTTCCTATGTTTTCTACATAGGTAACTTGTAACTTTTGTTGCTGTTCTTATTGTTAAATCTTTTTTTATAATGCACGATGACTAGTAGGAATTGGATATAAGAACAAAACAATACCAAAATTTAAAAACAGATCATTGTTAATTTCTAAAGTGCTGAAAGTTATCTATCACTAAATAATCAGTGACAATAATCAGTGATTCATTACATGTGAACACAGTCCCCAAAACAATGAAGGATATAAAGGGATGCCAATCCAATAAAATCCCATCTCACCAAGGAACAGAATGCTTTGGTTTTGAAACTTTCGTTCTAAAAAGGAGGTTAATTAATCACTAGACTCAGAAAAGTAACCCAAGCTGTTGATATGACAATTACAGCAGTTATACAATTAGTGCCTATGACAACATATGGTTATACTGCTGCTTAAAGACACACTGATGTCCCATGGAACTCGAGACATTAAGTAAAATGTTTGGAACAGTTCTGATGTGCCACACCACTGTGTTACCTGTTCCCAAATCAAATAATAAACATCAAAGAGAAACTACAAACAACAGGATATCGCTTGCTGGATATTGCCTCATAAGTGGCACAGCAGGATGAGCCAGGCAGGAGAGATAACCTCAAATGTCATTGACAGCCATAACCTGTGCAAGTGCACAAACAGGTCCTCTTAGTTCCAGCATCTCCTGCTCCCTTCCTGAAAACCCCAGCAACTACGGACAAACTGGACGCCATTTCACTGCAGGAAAGAATGTGGGACTGGAGAGGCAAACAGCAGTCCTAGCCGTTCAGCTCTGAGTGAGAGAATACTCAAAGGTCGGGTTTATTCTCCACTGGCCAAATCTGCTGAGTTTTCAGATTACAAGATTACAGTGCTCAGCTAAACTCGTAGAAATATACATAAAACATGGCTGTACTTGGTTTTAAAAAGAGCATGAAGGCAAACACTTGGAATGAGGAATTCCCTTAATATTGACTGTTCCCTTAATTTCTAGTCCGCCACTCACAAAGGTGAGAGAATTTCAGAAGACCTCAAAAAGTGTTCTACCTCACATATGAATCTGACCCCCTGCTCTCAGTGCTTTGTCTTTTGTCATCTCCATAATTCTAAGTAACACCCAATGCTACCATTCACAAAACTAACAAGGTGCAGAAATAAAAAGTAGGAGTAAAATTAGAACGGCAGCAGCAGAGAGAGGGTAATGTAAAAAGATAGCAGGAAAACACCAAATATCAGTACAAAAATAGTAATACATACATTGATAACTGAGTTTCTCATTTCTTTGCTGCACTTATTTTCTCTCTGCTATTGTTTCTCGCAACACAGGGCTGATGCTAAGTTTGGTATCAGTTGATATCAAGTACCAGAAAACCACAGAGAGAAAGCACAGCTGCAAAGAAAATGGAACAGGAGAAACAAATGGACAGTAACCACAAGGAACAGGCTAAAACTTGGGATTTTACATTATTAAAACAACAGTAGGGCAAAAAACATCAAAAGAAAAAAGAGCAGATAGCAACAACCCAGAAGAAGACAGCACTGGAGGGGAAGGAGACAGAAAGGGAAAAAAAATACGTAGTGAGCTCTGCCACTTCAGTTTGTGAGGGCAGAAAAGAGTAGGGAAGAAGAAACAGAAACATTCACCAGTAAAATCCCACTAGAGCTGAAGTATTTGCTACAAATTTTACAAGTAAGAAAAGAAGTAAATGATAAATCTCTAGTTGATAAGCAATGAAATTAAACAAAGATAAACACATCATCCTTATACAGTGATCTGGCACTGAAGCAACTGTTCCCTTTCTGCTCGAGGTCAGAGAGGCTCCTGCAGCCCTGGCCAAATTCAGACACATTCAGCAATAGCAGCATGATGGAAAACAGAAACTCTGTGTCAGAAAGCAGGGTGAGGACTTGAGGTCCACAACAATAACTCTTCATGACCCAGCCTGTTGTAACTACAGACTGAATAGTTAATAATAGAATGATTGTCAGTAGGAGAAAAAGAAAAAGAAAAAAGATGTGGAAATGTAGTAGGGAGTGTAGGTAGAGTCCATCTGTTTCCCAGTCCTGCAAAAGCAAAGTGTGAGGGTAAAGAGAAGCAGCTTGTATCTGTGGGGACAACACTAAACACAGTGAGAAGGGTTAGTCTCTGTTATGGATGTTCTTCAGCCATAGGAATTCTCTCATGGCAAGCAAAGCCCAGGAGATGGGCACAGGACCCCTGTCACTGATCCAGCTGGCTGCTACAGCCATGGGCTGGATGAGTGGGGCTTCCCCATCGCAAAGCACTTCAGGGACCCCAGGTCACCAAAGGAATTTGAGTCACACACAGAAAGTCCAGGCAGTGCTGCCATAACCAAAGCTGGCTCTTGGGCTGCTTTATGCCACTAACATACCACCTTGTCATCAAGATGACTCAGAAATGAGAGCTCTTTTTCCTTTTTTGAACCATTTGGTGTGCCTTGAAGAGATATGGCACAGTCTCACCAAAAATGTTTTTTCTGCAAGCTGTACAAATCAGATCCTTCAGAATACACCTTGAAAACTCCTCTTTTCAGAGTTCTTGAAAAACCTAAATTCTCTTCTTTCCTTCCCCAGACTCGAAAATGCAAGCAACCATGGACTAAAGGCTGCCTCTCTGCATCAGAACTCACTGTCTGTTCCCTTTCCCACCCTATAGGTAGTTTAACTGTTTTACATTAAAACAGTAGTTTCCTATGCTGAAGGGTAAGACAATGCTATATTTCAGAATGTACAAAATTATCAACTAAGATATTTGTGTTTTCAATTCAAACCTGAATGTGTTTAACATGAATCGTCACCATTACTTAGCACAAAGGAAAATGGTTTTTACTTCTTATTTACTGTATTACTAAAATGATCCAGGAAGTCCTCCTACTGACATAGCTGGACAATCCCACCCATCCTGGCCAAGCTTTCACACATGACCTCCACTATATTAATTCAATACAGTAAAAAAAATAATATGCTAAATGGGTTTTTGCCTGCTGCTCACGCACACATCCCTTAGAGCAGAGCAAGAGTCAGATTGCTGACCATGCCTGGTGAAGACCGAACTTCCTGTAACAACGATGCACTTAGTTTCCTGAGAGGAAGCAAAGCACAAGCTGCTCAAACAATTCACAAGAAAGCTCTGATATCTGAGCCACGCAGTTACAAATCAGTCCTGCTAGAAAAATAAAGTGTCAAATCAGTAACCAACAGCTACAAGCACAAAAATTCAGAGAAACAAATGCATCAGATTATGTGAAGAAATAGGTAAATTGTCTTAACAGGATTAGATTACCTGTAAAACCTTTTTCTTTCATCCCAAAACCGAGCTAAAATTCTGATTCTCCACTCCATTCCTTAAAGAAGATATATATCTCTATGAAATCATTGTGCCCAAACGATTTCCATATAGAAGAGGCCAGGAGCACCTGCAAGTCCTTATACTGCAGAACTGACTGAATAGCAGCAGAATACTCTTTTTTATCTCTAACATACAGAAAAGAAGAATTCTTATTTCAACTTGTTTAAAAGCATTCAACTTTACATATGGAATCATTTGCATTGTCTATTAAAATACAAAAAATACTTCTTTCAACTTACAAACTACATAATTTGGCCCATTTAAATTTATTTATTTCACTTTTGGTTTAAAAATATTAAGTAGCATTTAGATTTGAACATGCTTTGAATCAGTTCATTTTGCAACAAGGATCTCTTATTTTTCTGAAAACCTATTGTTTCATATTGTTTAGAAGACATAAGTCCTTCACCTGCAGAGAAAAAGAAAACCCTTCTGTAGACTAATCACAATTACTTTTTTTTTTCAGTGGAGTGCAGATGATACAGCAGTGAAATCTCTACTGTATCAGTTATTCACAATACTGAAAGATGTCAATTTTTAGATTTAAAAACATTTTGTTACAAGGTTTTGCAAATAAGCTGAAGGATTTCACAGAAAAGAAACAACATTTTAAGTGAAAGCATCAGAATTTACAGTTACATTATTTCTTTTTTGTCCTTTTACAGTTCAAGACCTTTAAAAAGTCACAGCTGAAGCAGCAATGTCCTCTTATCCAAAAATATCCAAAGTTAAGTGGCAACCCTTGTCTCCTAGCAAAAACAGCAACTACATCACGTGCAAACAGCCTTCCTTCACTGCTCACACAAGCCTTCAGCCCCACAAAAGCCTTGATGTCATCCTCAGCAACAGCAGCTCGCCCAGGCTGGCGATGGGTGAGCCAAACCTCTGCCTCCATCACTTTGTGCTGTGCAGCTGTTTTGTGCTTGGGAAACCTCAGCCTCACTTCTTGCATTTCTTGGCCCCACACAGAAAAGCTCTTAGGAAACCATTCAAGCAACTGCCAAAAGGACAGAACTGCATTGGTTTTGATACATCCTTACCCACTCTATTCGTGCCATCTGCCACTTTATTTGCACTGCTGCTATAGCTCTGCCACTTGGAGTTAATTCCAGCACCCTTTTCTTTACTGTTCCTTCTGCATAATCAGCTACAATTTATTTTGCCATATCATCTTCTCAGGCTGGGAACAATGGGAACATCTCCCTACCACCTATATTTAATTAGTATTATGCTCATTTTGACAAAATTCCTTGTTTCTGTGCAGTGCGGTACTGCCAAGCCAAATTACTCAAAAATCAACAATATTTTATTTTTAAATATATCCTTTTTATAAGTATTCTCAATTTTGAGACTAACTTTCCACTTTTGTCAGCAGCTACAGCCTAAGACTAGGTTGATTTTTTGTTTATTTTATGAAAATTTAAATTTCGCATAATCATGACTCCAGAAGCTTAGATTTTCAAAGTGTGTTGTAATATTTAGCATTTTGGGTTTTCCTTCCTGAATACACAGTACTTTTTCATAATGTTTAATTTACTGTTAATTCTGCAATAGTCAAAATACTTATTGTGATTAGAAGGTTTACTGCTACTTATGAACTAGCTTAAATGTTGATATTAACACACAGAAGCAGAAGTGAACAGGCCTTTGCGCTTAAGCACTTTAAAAACATTTCCAGCCAGCCTCTAAGCACAACCTTCCTGTCACTGGTTACATGCATGTAATTGTAACACAGAAGCGGGAAAACAGGAAAAAGGATTGTTCAAACAAACAAAAAAACAAAAAAAACCCCAAACAAACTAAAAAAACAAAAACAAAAACAACAAAAAAAAGGGTAAGTGGGAACTAGAGAATACTATGCAAACAGAAAAGAGAAAAATGGCTTAGAGACAGTAACTGTAACAGGGATGGATCAGTATTTTCTCTCCCTTTTTACTTTATAAAATAAATACAGGAAAGAGGTCACAGCACAATGTATTAAGAGAACAAACCTTCAGCCGTCTTCCAAGACTGACTCCACCACGATAGCCACCACTTCCCTTTGCACCTGTCTTCCTAAATTACGATAATTTCTAAAATATATTTTTAACAATCAAAACTTTCAAATGCCATTCCATTACAGTCACTGTGAAACAGATGTCTAACACTTGAGTTCAGATTTTGAGAGCAAAGTGGCTTATTCTATGAGAACCTTCCCTGTGCTAATCAAACAAGTCTTCTCTCATTTTCCATAAGGACTTGTTCCACAAATATCCAACAAAATATTGATACTGACACCTACACTTCTTTCCCTATTCCAGCTTTCCCAGCAGAATCCCTCATGTGGATGCAGAAGTGATAACGAAAGAAAGCTTTTGCCAGATTATTTCTGTTCAAGAAGGCCACAGAGCCCTACTAGTATTGTTCAGTAATCTCTTGTATTCCTGAATTGTACAGAACTAAAAGATGTTCACTCTGTTTTGACACTGCTGTTATGGCCAGTTTTGGTCAGCATAATAATTTTCCATTGCTTTCTTGCTAAAATGTGAATTTTATTTAAACTTGCAACTTATAAATACAGTTAAAATATGCATCTGTCCTAATAGAGAAAGGATATGGGAAAAGGTATGTGCCTTCTAACTGGCTAAGAGGTTTTATTTTTGAAGAAAGATGTATTTCAGACCCATACTTGAAGACAGGCTTGCTCCTGCTCTGTTGAAGAATGGGCAAATATCTTATGCTCTCTCTCAGGGGCAAAAACTTGCCCTGCAGGTCAAATCTGACTCATAGGCCACATATTTTATAAGCTTGCCTAACAGTTTGCTCTACTTGACTTGTCTCAAAAGCAAACTTCATAACATTTTATGCAAACATTATACAACCTTAAGTCTGAGCTGTAAATCAATAAAACTCACTTAAGCCTGAGGAACCTCTGTAACAGGAAACAGTCTCTTAGTTGAAATTCTGCTGTAATTAACATTAGCATTGCTAAATCTTATCATTTTCTCTAAACAAGTGTCATAATATTCCTATCTACAGATTAATGTAAAAACTTGATAATTGAGATACTGCATTAGAATTTGAGGGTAGCAGGTTTAAAAGTAAAATTTAAGTCTCTGATTTTCAGAGGTCCAGACATAAAACTCAGAATTTGACAGCTGTCCTGTTAGAATGCAATGGGTTCGCACTTCATCATCACAAATTTCAAGAGCAGTCTTCATACAAAAACATGTTTCTCACATGCCAGAGCACTACAGTTCATTTAAAAATAGTTAATGCTCAACTGGCAAATAATTCACCATTCTCTTAAACCAAGCCTTAATATTTCTGGAGGCCTACCTCATCAGTATAATGAGTTAACAAAACTAGTATTAGAAATAGCCTGAGTGGCCACAGCTGTTTGACATTTGAATGGTTTTCAAAAGGATTCTCTGGGTTTGGATCACAAGGAATTGTTTTTTTGTTTTTTTTTTTAAGAGAAAACAAAAAAACACCACCACAACAACATGCAAATAGGTCATAGGCTCCTGATTTTCCTTGTCTCTTACAAAAATACCTTCAGGGAAAGATAGTTGTGGGTACTTTTGTATTGCAGTTATTACTAGAATGTAGACCAAGTAAGTAGTATTCAGACCTTTCTTTCCTCTAGATAGCTATTTAAAGAAGAAAAATGTATAACCGTAATTACTTAGCTAAGCCTTCTGCTGTGCCCCTCTTCATCTTTCACTTTTTTATCAGTAAATACAAAATTCTAAAGATTAAAAACTATTTGGGCTCCCTACATTTTGAAGAATTAATTTAATTATTTTGATGTTCACACAATATGTAGTACTACTTTTCAGCTGTATAAACTTATTCTAAGCCTTCTGCACACACGACAGCAAATATAAAATATAATCTAAAAAGAGAAAAACTAAGATGATTTTTGCTATGGTTTATGTTCAAGACATTTTTGCCTGAAAACAGGTTCTTAAAAGTACAACTTGCATGATGATACTTTAAGGCACTTTGTAATTTGGTGTTTTCTTTTCTAAAAATGACTAACTGAATACTGTTAGCACTGAAAATAGCAGACTGAAACCACACTGACTCATTGGTTTTGTAGTATAACATTTCATGCAGAACGCAGTCAGAGTTTCATTACTCTTCCTCTTTCAGGAAACACTACAAATATACTGTAGTCCTTCCCCTATACAAAGAACTAATCAGGAAAATAATATAAATAGTCTTTCCCACCTAGGCATAACAGCACATTAATTCTGAGACAGTACCAACATAACAAAGTAAAATATTCTGAAATTAAGATACAATTTACTTCAGGCTTAAACACAGCAAGCACAGTAATCTTCATGTTACTTGAAGAAATTCACCTTTGTCTGGTACTGATGATTACTGACATCCAAACTTCCCCAGCCTCAGACCATAAATTCAGATGATGTTCTGAGAGTCAGCAATAAGGTAAAACAGAAACTGAAAGGCTCCAGGTAATTCTGGCTCCTAGTGATATGCGGAATACATGCATGTATCTTATGGTCATCTGGCGCAGTTTAAAGTTCTCACTGAAGTTTGACTACCATTCTGTAAATGGGTCAACAACAGCAAGAAGTTTATTTCTCCACATGGAGTCACCATAGAGTACCCAAATTCCTGACCTATCCCAGTCCACCATTAATTGCATTGCTTCAGAACATTCAACCTAGAGTGACAGTGAAGAGGCCACACAGAAAACATTTGCATCCCACAGCAGCTCTGTTTACAAGCAAGGGATTACTAACTTCAGCAACACTCTGGTCATTCCACAGATGACTTCTGCAAACACCAAAGACCCAGTCTTAAACTCTAAAGACTGTACATGTAAGGATACAGCTATCAGGTGATCAGTAGTGAACCTGAGCTCCAGTTGCCTATGTGTGCACCAGCTACAAAATCTGATGAGTTTATTTGGAATACCGAAAATGCTTGGTCTCTGTGTTCTGATGGCACTGACTTCTGATTTGTCATTTGTATTTCACAGCCTACTGCAAGAGCATTGTTATTCATTCTTCTCCTCACCTTCAACTGGTATATCATCAGTACAAGTAAATCCATGGGTCCTTCACAGGCCCTAGTGCTGATGCACAACACGCCAGCCTGCCTTCAAGCCAACTAAATCACAATTTTTTTTAAAACAGCATAATTTTCACTACCATCCTTGTGAGATGCCTTATCTTGACTTGCATGAACACTCTGAGTATGCTGTACAACATACTTAGTGAGCTTTCGTCCAGTTTATATAATCAAAGTAATATTTCACTATCTAGTGGCTGAAAAGTTGCCACATTGTAAACTTGGTAGGCAGCTATGAAGAAAATTAACTATTTCCCAGCCAAAACTATCATAAGAAATCCTATTTTACCTCCTGTGTTGTGCTAAGGGAACTAGCTGATGCACAATATTTTCAAAGAATATTTTCAAAATGCACATGTTGTCAGCCATCTTGTAAGTGGTTAGGAAGAAGATAAAAACCCATCAGGCTCCTCAATAAGTATGATAAAAGTCTTCTGAGGACTTTGGAACAGAACTAGTAAAAGATCTGCCAGGTTGGGGAGAGAAACAGAAGGGACACAGGCCAGGTGTCTGCTGGAGAGAGGATTAGAAAACCTCTCTGGCAGGGGAGTTCTCAGGGAGGTCCTTCACACCTCCTTTACTTCCACATCCAGCTCAAGGTTTATGTTTTTTAAAGAAGGATCTAAATACCAAATACTGCATTCCTGTTATTAAGTGTTGAACTAATAAAAGTTTTGTTCATTCATTGGCTGACACTTTTTCACAACCACATGAAGCAAATACCTGGGTATATTTGGAATATTGTACACAAATCACTTCTTTAATTAAAATAGTACACCTTTTAGACTCAGCATTATATTTTGAATATTTTCCATTAATCTATTTTCTGTGATTTCTGTACTCACACACTCAGTTGCTTTGCAAGAAGACAGTATCTATCATACTTTCTAGCTTTGAATAAAACCATTTAAGTTATCTCAAGCACTTTGCACTATTTTTACACAGAATAAACACAGTCATCTGAAATCACAATAATTGTAAAATCACTGTGCACTGTAAATTAGCCGAGAAAAGATATTTGGATTAAAATAAAACAAAAAGAACAGTTCTAAAAGCAGATTATCTTCTTCTCATTGGGGAAAAAAGTCCCATACCCAGACTCCATAATTTACACTATGCAAATTATCCAGTTACTTAGCCAGTAGGAAAGGGGAACCTCCAAATATTAAAATTAAATATATAGTCATGTAAAAATGTCAGCAGAAAAATACAGAAAATGGATTAAAAAAATCTAAGTTTATTTATATTTCAATAAAACAAAATGCAATAAAGAAGAATGTAGTAAATTAATAGTGGGCACAAGAACATGCAAAATTTTTTAATCCGCACAGAGCTGAATGAAGCATCTCGTTCTCTGAAGAACCACTCTTATCAGGAGGGTGTTTCATGGAGGAGAAAGAGGCAATTGAAGCTAGGAGATGATGGATAGCAATGACCTTTCTATCTGTAAAACATGGGCATATTTTAGGTATTTAATCTTGAGAATTGGATTATTATTAATCAATTATTCATGACAATTTGAATCTATGGTAGATGTTTTTTGTTTTCTTAAATATCACATAGCTAAGGTCCTGCTTGTGAACCAGAAAGGAGATTAAATCCTCACAAGCAAATAGTGCTCGAGACTGGCATTTTCTTCCTTCCTAAACATTGCTTCCCCTACATAACACCACACATTGATGGTAACCTAGTACCCTCTATAAAAATTGTGCCAAAATATTCTCTAATCTACCTTTATAGTCTGATGTTTTGTTTTGTTTGTTTATGTGATGGAACAAACAAGCAACCAAAAAAAAACTGACCACAGAAAAACATCTTTCCCAAAAGAACAAAGCCAGACACCATGGCTCCTATGGCTTCATTCCTATATCCATGGGCTACCCTGCTGCACATTTTAACATTCACCTTTTTTCACTTGCCAAAGGTGAGTGATAACACAAGCAGAACATCTCCATCACAGGCCACCAGACCACACAATGAAAATAAGCAAAAGGTGTTTGCAGATATTTAAAATGCACTGCTGAAGAAGGAAAAGCAGACGGAGCTATTCTAAGGCTAAACTCGTTTGAAAGGCAGAAGCTCTACAGCCTGAAATATAAAATATGTGCGTGTGTCTATGAAGAGAAAGGGATAGGTCTCAGCATTTCTTTGAAGAATACCTGAGACGAAAAATACAGAGGTTATCCCGACTTAGGTGACTGCAATGGAAAAGAGACTCCCTCTTACTCAGGTTTTCAAATTTAAAGATACGGATAGCAATGGCCTCCTTGTGAAGTGTAAAGCCAATTTAGCAAACCTAAAACCAACAAATATTTGGCAGTTACTCCTGTTCTCAAATACTCTGTTAAAAAATTTACACCTTATTTCTAGTCTAACTGAACCTTCAGACATTACATCTAGTTCTCCCTTTGTCTGCTACGGTTAAAGAATTGTCTTACCAAGTTTCTGCTCATTGTGGTATCGTGCTTCTCAGGGACTCGGCAAGCCCCTCTTTACCCGCCTTGCTAACAATAAACAGATTGAACTCCAGGAGTTTTTCCACAATAAGGCATGTTTTCAACTACTCCAGTCATTCCTAAGATATTTGTGGTTCTCCCCTGACCCTTCTCCAGCTGAACACAATATTCCAGTAACAGTTATGCAAGTGCATTAACAATTAATACAGAAAGGTAATAACCAATTTCTTGTTTAGCTCTCCCCTGTTTATATGTCAGTACACAATAACCTTATGAAGCAGTAGTGCACTGGAAGCTAATATTCCTCTACCATGACTCTCAAACTCTTTTCAAAAATGATTAATTCGTTGGTTCAAGCTTCTGGTAAGATCAGCCATTCAGCCAGGATATTATGAAAGTTTTCATTCCGGGGACAAGAGATGCCCCAAAGGAGGTGGGGAAAGGGCTAATCTGGGGGAAATCTCATCATCTAGAGATGAAAAAAGGGCAACTTGAGAAAAGGACTGTAAGGGCAAGGTGAACTGAAAACGCCTTACTGTGGAAAATGAGGGCAGCATTTTAGTTTATTGATGTTGCCTGGTAAACTGAGTTCACAAGTGCAAATGAGAAATCATACATAATGAAGTCATTACAGAGTCTCTAACACTGGACTTCATTGTTGCTGTGCCAGTAAAACTGACTGATTAATCTTCTTCCATATAACAGCAGAATAAAACAGCTGCAAACAAGGAAAATCTTGGAAATTAAATGTTGGAAACATTTATAAAGTGAAAACTAAGGCTAACACAAATGGAGTATGTATCAACTGTGGGGGTGGAAAACAATCTGCATGGGAAAAAAAGGAACTGAATCATTAAAATAGGGGTGAATTGTTGTTAATATCTGAGAAAATTAAATTATGCACTGCCTAAAACAATTTTAAAATTTTCTTTAGAAACAGTTTTGAAGTAGACTGTAATGATCAAAACACTGTTTATTTCTAACCTAAAGCTTCTTTCAATATGCAATATATTGCAAACTTTAGTGGGGTAATATATCTGGTTGAATCATAGCCATTCTGAGCTACAATGCTTGTCATTTAAGGTGAAATAACCAAGTAACATTTGTGATAAACAAGCTTCTCTTTGCTGTACTTTTTCTATTTTTCGAACTTCAGTTAATAGGTAGAACAAGAAGTAACATTTTTGCAAGGTACAAGAAGTACTTGTAATTGAAGCAAACACAGTTTCTCAAGGTTTTTTTTAAATAGAACAGACTCTCCTACTCACAGCCACAGCCCACCCTCTCCAAAACAAAGCATACACACAGAAAACTTAAATATGTATATATATCTAGATCTAAAAAAAAAAAAAAAAAACCACAAACAAAAAAAAAACAAAAACAAAAACAAAAACAAAAACAAAAAAAAAAAAAAAAAAAACACATGAAGCTACTTCCATTTTTCACATTTTCACATTTTTTTTTGTTTCTTCCATCTAGAAGACTTTGGTCTTAAAGGTTAAAAAAAACACATGTTACTTTGAAAGAAAGAGAGATGTGCATCATAACAGCTACTCAAACATGTATTGCAACAAAACCGCTACTATACAAAACACTGTTTAAAGACTAGGAGTTTCAGAAACTTCTAGTTTCCACCTAAATTTGCTTTTCACAAAGTCAAAGGTAAAACTGTTAGTGACTCCAGGAGAAGCACAGTTATTCACAGTGCAGCAGTGCATCACACATACATACTTACCTCAAAAATGTATCCTATCTTCACCTTTTTTCCTGTTACTTTTTTAAATTCAGTTAACCTTCCCATCACAGAGACATATAATTGCATACAACTGTCAACTCAGTTTACCCCTCCTTCATTGCCAAGGACTTGCAAAACCTGCTGCAATTTCTAATATACGTTGAAAAAGTTACCTTTTCCTCTCCGGCTTCCCCAGCGCAGCTGCTGCAGTATATTAGAATAGAGAAAGCAGAGCTCCACCCTACTGTCCTTGGTCCTTTCCTCCATAGTTCAGGCACACTGCTAACTGCTATGAAACAAATCTGCTTTCCCACAGGTCTGGGAATAAGGAAGCCTCTAGGAAGATGGAATGAGGAGGAGGCCACTCCAAAAGCAGCAGATGCTATATGTACCTTCCCAGGTCCCCCACACAAACACAAAGCAATTGCTTGTCCAGAGATAGTCCAAAATAATAACCTTTTGGGATTAAGTAAACTCTCAAACTGTGCAGGAAAATTCTCCCTCTATAGCCCTTTAAGATTTTTTTCTAAATTGTCAGATCAATATCTGACATGATAAACTCAAGTTAAGGGATCTAGATTACTATTCAATACCTTAAGGGTATACATATTTACTGGGATTCATTATTTAGAAAAAAAGGATTAACTGAGATTTGGAAAGAACTTTAAATGCTAACACAATGTTCAGAAAAAGTTGATTGCATAGATAAGATTAAAAACAAAACAAACAGATAGCTCCAGAGAAAATCACCAGTTACAACAACTGACAGATTCAGAAATATCAATGTAGCCACTGGGTATCGTGTAGTACGTGCGGAGCGTAAAGACAGGCTGACCCTGAAGTGTGTGGTCAGACAAGGATCCCAGAGGGCTGGAGCACCACTCGGCATTTAGTCCATTTGCTTTCTGAATACACCCTATAATTAGAGCACAGTTTCTCATGCTGCCCCTCCCTTGAGCAACTCACTTCCAAGCATTCACAGAGTTTTAAAGTAGTATTAGCTCTGGCAATTGACAGAAATATTTTTGCCTCAGGAGGGTGCAATTCTGGATGATCATTTGGACAGCATATGATCTTCAATTCAAGACTGAAAAATGAGAGTAACCTTGCATACCTTTTGGGGTTTTAAAGCATCCAAGACATGCACTCGGAATGCAGACTTGTAGAAGCTAATTTCTAAAAAAACACAGTTCAATAGCATAGGCCTAAACCCTTGTCTTACAGCATTCTTCTAGTTTTGAAAGAAGTAACTACTTTAAGATTCAAAACTCCTGACAAATTTACACCTGACCAGTACTCATTGCATCTGGGAGCAACTGCTCTCAGTTTACCATTTAAATGTATAACCTGAGAAATCAAAAACAATGATACCTCCTAATACAGTTGCATACTGCAGCTCATGTGCCTACTAAATATACAGATCTCATTAAGAACAATAAGAGGAAAATATGACATTAACACTTTAAAATGTAGATGCCGGAGAGGTCTGTATTACACTGCACCACTCAAATCACACCTTTCTTTGATCTCACTGCTTATGTATGCTGACAGAAGTCATTCCGGGAAATAAATTTGGTAGACATGCATTACAGTTGCAACACAATTGCATTTGACACACATTTAACTAAGTCAACAGGCAGTATCCCATTGCACTGTGAAAGCAAGCCTAAATGGCAGCAATTTGTTCTGGAAATACTTACTTCTGATGAGGTCACCATCAGTGCGATTTTCCCAGACGGACTGGTCCTGTATCTCTGGTTGTATACTTTGGTTACTGGAAGGCTGTTTTATGTCTTTAACTCCTGCCCCGGTATTCTCTTGGTCAGTTTTTTCTAAGTCAAAAGAAAAGATATAAGTTTCTATGGTATTTTTCCTCTACGTGAACAAAACTTATCTCTGAAAATTAAAACTAAAAGAGCATAAAATATAACTTGTCTCATGTAGTTTCCTTAGAAATAATTCCTATGAATTTTCAATTTGTTTCTTGTCCAGATCAAAATAATTCCTCTTTAAGATAAAGACTTCTTGTACTGTGTTTAATCATACCAAATAATACACAACAAGTTTTGTATCAGCAAATTACATTTGAGTTTGTTTATATTTATTTACCTTTCACAACATCTTTGGATAAAAATTCGAAATGCTATGTCACACCAAAAAAACATTGGGTTTGCCCAGGTTCATGTGGCTCTGGCATATAAAAGCCACAAGAACTCCACAAAAGTCTGTTCTCCATTATTTACAGCTGAACGCATAATTAAAGACAAATATTCAAAACTTATTAGTACAGAAATTCAGAATTTTTTATAACACAATTACCATTTTTTTGTTGAAAAAAATAGCTTTTAGAAGTCACTCCTGAATAAAAGGCAACATTTAGCATATGATGAAAGGAAAAATGATTTCTTCTCTCCAAGTATTTAAAAGATGTAGGGAAACTTCCATGGTAAGGTTATCTGAGGGATTTTTAAGCTTATTTCACAAGATAGCAGATCTTGTTGTTTTGATTATTTTGCCAGTTAACATACACAGACCTGCATTTTCTCAAAGCAAAGTGGCAGCTTTCATTTTTGCCATCATTATTTTTTTAATAGACAAATTCACAGATAAAAATCTTTCTCTTCTTGATTGCTACAGGTTTTTCCTACTGGCATTCGAGGAATATCCAGATCTGGAATTACTTTGTTCATTATTCGCAGTGACAAATTATCAGTTTATTTTACTTACTAGAGGGATCTGTAAGACACTAAATATTTTAAGTCTTGAGTATTTTTTGAGTATGCGTACAACATTTAATATTTATAGTAAATCTAAACAAGCAACTGTTGAAAAGTCTGTTCACTCTATTTATTTGTTTCAAACAAGAATGTGTTTATAAACCACTTATCACAATGTAACGATACCATGTCCTCTAGTAAAGCAATGATTCCAGTCCCAAGACACAGAAAAATCACTTATTGCTACTGTGACATATTAAAGGTTAGTTTCTTTATGTAACCAACAGCAGTTTGATTTTAAATCCTAACTTTCTGCCTTTGTTATCCACCCTATTAAACTGAGGTATTGAACATCACTCAAAATAATATATGCCATATTGTATGTATAGTAGCATGTGCCTTCAAGCACTGTTGCTCCCCTTCTATTAATTTCCTCTGAAACGTCTGACCCAGCTACCTCTGCGGTACTTATTTCTCAGTGCTCCCTCCCATGATTTCTTCAACAACTTCTGAATATTTCCTCAAGCCCATCCTGAGATGAACTGTTTCACTGCGATTTATATTAAGTTACTGAAGTTATTGGGAAGATTCCATTGACTTCAATGAGTTTTGGATCTTGCCCTGATGACTTAATCTCACCTAGATACTCCTACTAGCCTAAAAAAAGAAAACCCACATGGATTTTTTTCAACCCCTTTGACAGACATTAGATACAAATTATTTCTACCTTACATCTATCAGATACAAATCCTGATGTATTGAAGTACGATGATTTCACCGGTGCTGTTCAGTATTAGGTGCAAATGTGTTTCAAAAGTGCTTTGAAATGGGCTGAATGAAAGTAAGTAGTGTCCTGGAGAGATGTGGTGTAAAAGCACTCGTCTTTCCACATAGAGTAAGCTTAAATGGGCTATTTTAAGATATTTTGCTCTTAAATTACTGCAGTAACAACACCAAGATTACAACAATATCTACCTGGTAGTGGCAGTACAAAACTGCAGAGTTACTGTATACAATTTCCTTGTATAGGTTATGACATTTCAGAGCCTTACTATTTCATGTAGTAAACAATGAACGGCTCTAAGGAAATATTAATGCTAATATTATGGGACCCCCAGTGTCCTAGATTATATTTTTATCTAGGAAGTCTGAAGCAGTGCAGAATACAGTCAGTCATCATTATTCATAGGGATTTACTTTTTATTCTTCTGCTTGTTTTAGGTTCAGTATCTTTCTCTCTCTCTCTCTCTCATTTTTTTTTTCTAGGTAGTTTGTATGTGTAATTTTCATGTTTACTTTTATTATTCTAGCTGGATATGGTAAACAGCCAGTCAAAACCACATAAATGATACTAACAGTTAAAAAGAAAGAAGAAAGAGTCACTATTAAACAGTAAAAATAAAATAAAAAAAAAATCAGTGTTGCAATTGAACAGCAAACAATTTTAATAGGAAGTTTACAACAATTCACATTAATTACCTGTTCTTTGACCTATTGAATTCAAGTGAAGACTTCATCATTAATGTGCATGACAGCAACTTACAACATTAAACATGTTTTCTTTGCACAGAGCAGCCCATCTCTGGGCAGATGCTGCTCTGTGGCTGTAGTGACCCCAGGCAGCAACCAAGGACCACACGGCCACTCCTTTAATCCCCAGCCCCGCATGGGACAATGGGAGAGAACAGAAAGAGCATGAGTGAAGGAATTCATGGGTCAAGATATAGTTCAATAAGTGAAGGAAAGAAGAAGAAGAAAAAAAAAAACAATAGTGATGCAAGGGAAATCACTCACCACCTCCCATAAGCAGAACGATGCCAAAACCAGCCTCTAAGCAATAGCTGTTTCCCCCAAGCAACAGCTACCTCCCCCAAAACCTGCTCCCCTCAGTTTTTATTGCTGAGCATGACATTATATAGAATGGAATATCCCTCTGGTCAACCTGAGCCAGCTGTCTGGGTTGTGTCCCCTCCCAATCCCCTGTCCACCCCCAGCCTACTCTCTGGTAGAGTGGGAAATGAAAAAACCTTGATGCTGTGCCAGTGCTTCTCAGCCACAGACAAGCCACTGGTGTGCCATCAACCTTGGTTTAGTCACACATCCCAAACACAGCACCACAGGAGCTGCTATGAAGAGAATTAACTCCATCTGAGCCAGACTTAGCATGATGGGTCTTTAGAAAACATAGACCATAAACCATTTGAGATTTTTTCATACATCCTTTTTGATGCATCAGAACACTGAAAACATACAAACACTGGTGTCCTGACTGATTATTTGGATATTTTTCTAGAATGTGCACCAGGTCTCAGTTTTAGTATGAAGGAATGTCTTGATTATTCCCTATAATACATAGCTGATGATGGGATCATAACACTTTTTTTTTTTTAACTCTGAAAGTGCAACTACAACATAGCAACTACAACCAATCATAACATGAAGACAGCCTCAAGAATAATCTTAAGTCTGTGTTGCGTTATGTCATTATTTTTGTGTTAGGTGCATAAGTATAATGGTTAGAGTTTACAAGTCCAGTAAGAATTAAACAAAAACTTTAATCTTCTGTGATGTGCCATGCTTGTGGCAGAGCAGCTTTAATAAAGCCTACAGCTGGCACAAATACTAATGACTGGATCTGGCCATAGACAGGTTGGCTTTTTTCTACTGCATCTTCAAATAAATTTATAACAGTTCTCTGTTTCAATCAAGCTTAACCTTAAGAACTTTTATGTAATATTTCCATAGTATTTTAGCTTCTACTTCCTTTTGTATACCCTTCTATTCTCATGTGACTAAACTCCAAAACTGACAGCCAAGAAGTAAAAGAGATGCTCTTCCTAGCAGTGGGAAGAAAAGACTCATTATGTTCTGAGTCTTGCAGTGCTGAGGTAGAAATACAACCCCTCCTCAAAACCGCAGTAAGTTACTCTAGGTCATGTCACAAAAGCCACATAGTCTTCTTACCTATCACCATGCAGCACCCTCACCAGCAACCTTTGTGCCTACGTACCTCTCCTAAACTAACAGTAGTCCCTGAGCTGAAGAGCTTCCAGCCAAAAGCCCCGTGGGAGTGACACCCTCACAGAGTACCCTGTGATTTACCCTGAAGGTAAGCATGGGCACAAACGCTACTTGTGTAGAGATTAATGCAAGCTTAAGGTTTAAATAAGGAAGAGACACAACATGCTGGTAAAATATAGAATTGAGTTACCAACCAAAATCATATCAATATTACAGACAACTGGTAAGCCGCTCTGTGAAAAAATTGAAAATTTTAATCACATCTCCAAATTGCTCTTTAATTAATTAAGTGAACAAAGTGAACTCCTAACTTTTTGTTATTTGGAATTATTGAAATACATATAAATCACTTTTATAGTACATATATTCATTTTATCATAATCTTGCTATGTTTATTTTTAAAATTACACAGCAATACATGTATTTCATAGAATCAAAACTTGTTTTCACCATTCAGACTATTGTAACACCGATTGTTAACTCCTTTTTTAGTTTGTGCCTCTGGTTACATGCATTTTTGTGCATCATGACAAATACATTCTACAAGACTCCACCAACAGAACAGTGTCAGCAGTCCGGGTCAGCAACAAGGCTACTATTACAATAGCCCTATCAAAAAGGAAGTTTAACAAATAGCCACAACTGTCAAGAAAGACCTAGATATAGTTAGGCAAGAAGGGTATACAATGCAATCTCTCCAGATCCCTTCCAATCCTGTCTTCGATGTCTTTATAAAGTTGCTGGGATACAAATCAAACTAATTCCTGAAAATTTCTTAGAACATCCCAGTGAAGTATCCCTCTTTTCAGAGCTATATTTATTTGTTCTCTATGATAATGTAGAGCATATTGAGTGGACATCAAACTACTACACAAAACTGATAGAAAACATAAAAGATATAGGTAATGGATCACAGTATCACAGTATGTTTGGGATTGGAAGGGACCTCAAAAGATCATCTAGTCCAATCCCCCTGCTGGAGCAGGAATGCCTAGGTGAGGTCGCACAGGAACATGTCCAGGCAGTTTTTCAATGTCTCCAGAGAAGGAGACTCCACAACCTCCCTGGGCAGCCTGTTCCAGTGTCTGTCACCCTTACTGAGAAGTAGTTTTTTCTCAAATTTAAGTGCAACCTCTTGTGTTCCAGCTTGATCCCATTACCCCTTGTCCTATCATTGTTTGCCACCGAGAAGAGCCTGGATCCATCCTCATGGCACTCACCCTTTATATATTTATCAACATTAATAAGGTCACCCCTCAGTCTCCTCTTCTCCAAACTAAAGAGACCCAGCGCCCTCAGCCTTTCTTCATAAGGGAGGTGCTCCACTTCCTTAATCATCTTTGTTGCCCTACGCTGGACCCTCTCCAGCAGTTCCCTGTCCTTCTTGAACTGAGGGGCCCAGAACTGGACACAATATTCCAGATGGGGTCTCACCAGGGCAGAGTAGAGGGGAAGGAGGACCTCTCTCGATCTACTAACCACCCCCCTTGTAATACACCCCAGGATGCCATTGGCCTTCCTGGCCACAAGGGCACAGTGCTGGCTCATGGTCATCCTGTTGTCCACCAGGACCCCCATGTCCCTTTCCCCTACACTGCTCTCTAATATGTAATTTCCCAACCTATACTGGAACCTGGGGCTGTTTCTGCCCAGATGCAGGACTCTACACTTTCCCTTATTAAATTTCATTAGGTTATTCCCCGCCCAACTCTCCAGCCTGTCCAGGTCCCGCTGGATGGCAGCACAACCTTCTGGCGTGTTAGCCACTCCTCCCAGCTTAGTGTCATCAGCAAACTTGCTGATAGTACACTCTATTCCCTCATCTAAATCGTTAATGAATATATTGAATAATATTGGCCCCAGTACTGACCCCTGAGGCACTCCACTAGATACTGGCCTCCAACTAGACTCCGCACCATTGACTACCACTCTCTGGCTTCTCTCCTTAAGCCAGTTTGCAACCCACCTCACTACTCTATTGTCCAGACCACACCTCCTCAACTTAGCTGTGAGGATGCTGTGGGAGACTGTGTCAAAGGCTTTACTGAAGTCAAGGTAGACCACATCCACCGCTCTGCCATCATCCATCCACCTTGTTACATTCTTATAAAAGGCTATGTGGTTGGTCAAGCATGACTTACCCTTGGTAAAGCCATGCTGACTGCCCCTAATAACCCTCTTATCCTTGATATGCCTTGAGATGGCACCAAGGATAAGCTGTTCCATTACTTTCCCAGGGACAGAGGTGAGGCTGACCGGTCTATAATTACCTCCTTCTTGCCCTTTTTGAAGACTGGAGTGACATTTGCTTTCCTCCAATCCTCGGGCACCTCTCCCGTTTCCCAAGACTTGGCAAAGATGATGGAGAGTGGTCCAGCAATGACTTCAGCCAGCTCCCTCAGCACCCGTGGATGCATCCCATCTGGACCCATGCATTTATGGATGTCCAGACTATTTAATTGCTCCCTAACCCAGTCCTCATCGACTAAAGCAAACTCCTCCATTGACCTGGCTTCATCCGGGGTCTCAGGGGTACAGAGCTTCCCAGGACAGCCTCCGGCAGAGTAGACAGAGACAAAGAAGGCATTCAGTAATTCTGTCTTCTCTGTATCTTCTGCCACCAGGGCACCCACCCCATTCATCAGTGGGCCTACATTGCCTCTGGTATTAGTTTTATCTGCTATGTATTTGAAAAAGTTCTTTTTGCTGTCCTTGACCCCTCTCGCCAGCTGTAATTCTAAGGAGGCCTTGGCTATCCTAGCTGCCTTTCTACATCCTCTAACAGCAGCCTTATATTCTTCCCAAGTGGCCAGCCCCTGCTTCCATGACCTGTACATTTGCAGGATGTATATTTGCAGGACACACCTCAAAAAGCTCAAGTCTTTAACAACTTTTCTTCTGCAAGTGCTTGCCCATTTGTACACTCCCACTCCAGTTGCCCCCACAAGCACTGATCCATCTCTTGACTTTACTCAGAAATGGGTCTCATCATGTTCAAATGTGGCATCGTATCTTAACGCATCAGTAACTACATAATATTGAATCTTTGAACATGCAAAGAAAATGGCAACAAGTGTCCACATTAAGTGGGTTACATGTCCTCAGAGTGTGATAAGCATCTTCTTTCTGTTCATTAGATGACGCATAAGCCTACATACAGGCTCAGTCATCTCTTCCAAGCATGTGAACTATAGGAGTGTTCAACGAGCAACAGGACAAACTGGACTTGAGAAACAGGTTTGGAGTTTGTCTATTGACACAGCAACACTGCAGATGTAAAATGAGTGAAAAATCCTGTTGCTGCAACAATAGACGGCTTTGTTGCTATGTCACATTCATTTTCTGATCACCAACAATGTGGTGGATTGCACCAAATAACAAGTAAAGTAAACAAGTAAACAACAAGTAACAAGTACAGCTACTGCTGGGAAAGGCTTCTGGAAATCTGAGGGCATCAGTCTCATAAAGGAGAGAAGGACAAGCAGAATGGACTGGCACAGTGGAGTCATTGTGATCTCCAAAAATGCAGAGTCAGGAGCAGTCCAACAGTTTTACTGTTTGAGGGTAGAGGAATGATGGAAGCACAGGGCAAAGGTTGCTTAGGCACCTAAATTTGACCTAGGCCCTGGGATGTAAACACGAATCTTTGGAAGGCCTGAGTTATCCCTGAACAAGCAGATACAGATTTAAATATACATGTGCAAAGCTCAAACCACTCTAAATGGAATTTTGTTCTTCAAAGAAAAGAGAAACTAAAAAAAGAAAAAAACTAGGGGGAATAAAAAAGTTGAAGAATGTTTCCAAAAGGAAAGGTAACAAAACGATTCTCTGTCTCAAGCCTCCAGCCGCTGGAAGGGATTGGAGAGCATGTGGCAAACACTGCATTTCTAACACATTTCCTTTGTTCATTAATATCCTCGCTGGCAAGGAACCACTGAGGATACTATTTCCTAATGAAAATTCCACTGTTCACAACAATAACACAAAGGAACCACAATAATACCAGGTTTCACAATGCAACCATTAACAGAAACACCCACCAGCTACTTCATGAAATGCCCAAAACTTTCAGGCATTTCACATAACCAGTAGGTTCAACTGTGCTATTCACGTAACAGAATGCCTATTCCAGTTCATGATTTGCCTAATTAAAATTGGTAATCCAAAAATTATGGAGTTGGAAGACTCCATTTACATGCTTGATTGTTTTAAATCAAAAATAACTAATTTGTTTTTATTTCATTTCAATGGCTTTTACTTAGATGTCTCATTGCAACTTTCAATGGCCTCAAAAATGCCACTAAAAAAATAAGCCTTTGAAAATTACAGCAATTCAACTGAACTTATTGGAAGGCTCTTACACAGAATTTTCCAGGTGCAAGCTATGGAACAACTATGAATCTACTACAAGTTTGACAGCCCTGGACAAATTTAAGTCAAGATGAATTAAAAATTACTAGCAATATGCAAATAGGTACTCTGCACTATTAAAAGCATTAAAAAGTTCAAATACATAAGTGAAAACATCTTTTCACAATAATCACACTAATTGTTACGTTGTCAGTTATTAATTTATGTTATTCATGCTACAATGTTTCATATGGGTACAAAACTAGTTTCACCTATGTGCTAAGCTTTACTTGGTGGCTATGACGTATTAGCAACAGCATGGGCCAATAAAATTGAGTCAGTACAGTGCAAGAGTTGATTTTAAGGACAATTCCATATTACACATGTTCCTGGGGCTTTTTACTTTGGACTAGCTCTCAGTTTTAATCTCAAGGACTGAAGGGTTACTAGTGGTTGGAGTATATTAGGCACATTCCTGCAGTGCATCTCTCGGATTATTTTGTCCAAAAGGAATCCAGTCCAGGTCACTCCCCAGGATCATTCCACTATGCAAACCAAAGCGGGGGCGAATAGGGGATTCACTTCAAAACCGCACTGCTGATCCAAATGAAAACACCAACATAACACACTCATTGCTGAATGCTACTTATTAGGAAAAAAAACACAAGTGTTTAAAACAAAGAAAAATATAACTTCTGAGGGCCTGGAACATTTGAGAATAATTATTCTGATATAAAATTAGCCTATGAGATGGAACAAAAGTATTTCAAATTTGATGCAAGACCTTTACAGTCAATTTGATGAAATACAAGTCTATCACACCCATGTGGACATGAATCACTTTACTGGAACGGCATGCACGTGAAACTGAAAGCAGAAGTATGTTTTTATGACAAACCAGAGTTAGACATTTATGAAGGTTTTAAGTATTTTAGTCAGTAACGTTCAAAAAACATCTCAGTACTGACAGGTAGTGATGAAACAAATTAACACAGATTCACTCAACTCTTGTAAGATTGCAAGTGGGAACACAAATGTAGAGTAAGTATCTGCTAAGTGTGAGCAATCTGAGTGCACTGGTTAACGGTTAAAATAAAAATCCATTACTCATAACTAAGGCACTGCTGGTAAAGTGCAATAATTATGGTGATATTAATTGTTGTTGCCTGAAGAATGTTCAAACACCCCCTGCAGTAAGTCTTCTGTCACCCCATCTCATCTAGTCAGCACGTTCCTTTAGTGATCCTCATCATGAAAACACTTGAACACAGAAAACATGAAGAGGTTTGAATCATGTTCTTGAAAAAAAGAACATGCTCTTTGTACACTTCTGAATGGAAGTATTAGTTGCTGAATATGGTTTCTTCAGACGCCAAATCAGAACTGCATCTCCATCCAGCAACAGTGACATGATTTGAACCAGAGGGAATGGTCACTTATAGAACTTGGCCCTTAATATTTCTACTAGACTTCTCCATCCTCCTTCCCCACCCAATTAAAAAAAAAAAAAAAAGTAAATTCTAGTGGATTTCCATCATCTGAAGGGTCATTAGAAAGTTCTTATAGTTGAAGTGCAATTATCAGTCTCAATTTCATAATAGGTTTTTTTGTTATTTTATTGATTTTCTTTCTAAATTGATAAAGCTAAACATTGTTCACTTGTTATTCTACGTTATGTGTAGTTACCAACAAACAAAGGTAAAAGCATTCCAAATATTTTATAGGTGACAGCCTTATATGTTCTAAAATGTGGTCTGACGCTCTAAATATAGTTCCATGTTCATTGAATTTCTCTCTCATATTCAATGGTTTATTCAAATGCAGAGGATTTAAGGAAAAGGTCTACCCACAGTCCAGGCAATAATCATGACATGACCTCTAACATACAAAACATTTTCCTTAAAGCAAAGGGGCTAATGGTCACTAATTGTCACATTCCTTGCTAAGGGAGATTATTTTGGTACCTGCTTGTGGAGAAAATACTTGATTACAGCCAAACTGAAGTGGTCCAAGCACAGAGATTACGTCACTCATCAACTACATTTACACAACACACAGGTAGAAGTAGTCATAATTTGATTCCAAGGCCTATGGAGCTACAGGAGAAGAGAGATGGCATGACCAGGATCTTCAGCAAGAGTGCATGAGTAGAGCTACACTTTGGAAAGATGTGGCAAAAATTACCTAGATGTTTGCAGAAATTAGATTAAACCTTTCATCCTGTAGTCTGTGCCTTAGACCACCAGACTCTTTTGGCACAGAAAATGGTTTAAAGACTGCAACTCAGTACTGACATTGCCACAGAAGAAGAGTCTACGATTTCATTTGCTCTCTCTGATAGCACACTAGTTGTGGAGGGTTAAAGTCCAATAATCTCACTAATATTTCTGCATTAATTAAAAAATGAACTAACAAGGAAGAACAGTGATGGAGGGGATGTTGAGAAAGCATGTTGGTTACACACAAAAATTCTTTTAAGTTGCGAAAGCCAGAGCATGTCACATCTGTAGGCCAAACTATGGCCCAACCCCACAGCCCACAACTGATGTATATCCCTGCAATCTGATTAAGCTTTATTACTTTTGTCTGGTTTTTAATTAGGTTGTGGGATAGCTATTGGTTGAGTATCTAAAACTCAGCTGAAGTTTCTTTTCCTTTCATGGAAAAACACAATTCAGCTTCAGCATCTGGATGTATGATAGCAAGCAAAAGGAGCACTTTGAAGATTTGGATTTTTTTTAATGATACCTTACAGAACTACAGAATAGAAGTTTGGTTTTACGGTATAAGGTAACTATATCAGTTAAAAGAAATACAGAAAGCATATTAAAGTATTCTGTTACCAATCAAAAAATTTTTTCTCATTAGAATGCACTTAACACTTTATTATATGTACAACCTAAGCCTTTTTTTTTTTCTGATTAAGGAATCTTTATTCCTAGGTGGACAGAGATTTCAAATATCTCACTGTAAATATATGGAGTCATCACATAAATGTGATGAGGTGATTCTAAGTAAAGTAGTAATTATTTCAAATTATGGCAGATTTTTCCAAATACCTCAAGCCTATTTCCAGAAATAATATGAATTTCAATGACAGCTTTTAAAATTATCGCCAAATTCTAGAGAAGTCAGTGTACTTTTGCATGTCCTGAGGGTTGTATAGAAAGAATAGGGGGTGTTGAAAGTCCCAGACATATTATCTTACATCTTCAGTCCTGGAATATCTGGGCTACCTTACCCTGTAACCACACACTGCAAAGCTGACAACAGAAATGCTGGAATATAGACTGGAAATGTTATGAACTCACCTCTTCCTCTTTCCACCCCCATTTCCCCAACAGACTTAGGCTAGAAAAAAGCAACAAATATCCACAGTTATCCTTAAATCTAAGTTCATTAGGATAAAAAGCTATGTATTTGAATGCTGAAATCTGTAAAAAAAAAAAAAGTCTTGCTTTTCTGTGAACCATACATACACTTTAAAATTGAGCACATGCCTTGAAAGGTGTGGCCAGTGAGCACATCTGAACTAATACATTACACTTGTTTGTACCTTACTGATCCCTAATAAAATAACTTTATAAACCTCCACCTCAATAGCTGTGAGCTGTAATTGTGTGATTCAGACTTTCTATACATGTCTTGTCCATGGGCAGATCAGTATTCATTTCCTTACTTTTCGTAAGAAGAAGAGCACGTATTGAAAATCTTACAAAATGAAATCACATAAGACTTTATTTCATAGTGAAAACTCAATTTAAAGTGGCACTGTAAGAATGAGACCACTTTCCAGGCAAGTTAGTTGACTGACTTAAAACTTCAGTAACTTGGATGTATGGCCTACATGCAGAATTTAACCAGTGTGGCCACTTGATCACATGACAGATAAAAACAGCACACTGGAAATAAACATGTATCACACACACTGATTTTTCTGGCAAAAGCATGATTCTAACAGTTCAGTTCTGCATGCTTGATCTTCTGTATCTAATCTTTTTTATTATTATTATTTTTACTGTTTAGAAGTTATGAGTCATTCACTAGGACAGAAGAAAAACCTCAACAATAAGATAAGTATAAGCCAATTTAATGTGTCTCCCTGCCAGAACATTTTTTTAGTTAGCTACGGATACTTTCTGGTTTCTCAAACAAGTCTTCAACTTTGATTTCACATAGCTATGGATTTTCCAAGTTACAAAAACAAGACTGCATCTTTAATCCACAGTTGCACAACTGTATTACCAGGCTCCACTCCAGTTAACCACTTACAAATAAAGTTACAGTTTTTGAACAAGCTTATTTGTCTGTTCTTCAGAGACTTTTAAAACTCCTGTTGGAATTCTGGAAAACAAAGCTGTAACTGTAAACAAAAAACAATAATTGAGTCTCATCTTCACAGACCAGGACTCAGGAAGCAAACATATTTCCCTATTTTGAGGATAACCTGCAATATATGTTGTCAAACTTCCCTATATGAAGGTGACCGGAATATCAATGTATGCTGTGCCAATGCAAATAAGACATAACTTAAACAAATTTTCTTTAAGGTGAATGTACTTTTAAACTACCTTTTGAACAGCTGATATAAAGAAAGTTAATACTCTCAGAAACTGGTTTTAGCTGTAGCATCACAGAGTAATCTAAAAAAAAAAAAGCAAAGTGACCTCCAACCTGAACAACACTCCTGCTCTTGGATCAACCTTTCTCAATTTACTGCAAGACCTGGAAAGAGAGCTTTACAGGAAAGAGTTTCTAACCACAAACACAGGGCTGAGAAGAAAGCAATTTTTAAGGAGCAGCATCTGCCTCTGAATGACTGCTTTTTTTCAAGTAGTGAGAACCGGTGCTGACATCAGTGCATCTTTTTTTTTTTTCGTTTTCTACATAGGAATTTCTGGTTAAAACAATAAAGAGGTGGAAGTGAAAGTGTTACAGAGTTGCACCAAAGAGAGGAGGTCGGGGGGAGGGTAAAGAAAAGAGGAGTTAAACCCACAAAACAAATCAGTAAATGTATCATTCAAATAAAAGGCTCAACAATTACAGAGAAACTTTAAAGCAACTCACCTCGAGGGAGAGAGATCAAAGAACTCTTTTCAGTCGGAGCTTGCTCTGGCCCTTCAGGCCCCGGGGGAAGAGGTTCTCTCACGTGGGACATCTGCCAGCTCTATCACCAAGTAATAAAGAGCGTGCACCCCCCTCCAACAAAACTAACACTCGACCCTGAAGGAACAAGCAAATGAAAAGGCTCGTTAATGTATTTTATGCAGAAAACTCACGGCTCGGGGGCGAGGGATTGAGGAGGGACAGCAATGAAGCGGCGGCAACTTTGCGGGGCGGCGGCGGGCGCGCCGCCCGCCCCCCGCGGCGAGCACCCGCGGGGCCGGGAGGCGGCGGCCGCGGGGCGGGGGCGGCGGCGGGCCGTTAGCCGGGCGGCCGCGGGGGGTGCCCGCGGGGGGTGTCCGGGGGGGCCAGAGGGGCCCCATCCGCCGCGGCGGAGCCGGCCGGCAGCGCGGCGCGCCCTACCTCCGCATTTCCTCCCGCTCCGCTGCGGCGCCCGGCCCTCCTCCGCGCCCCGGCCGCGGGAACGTCCGCGCCGCTCCCCGAGCCGCCGCCGCTCCGTGTCCTCCGGCGGCCGCCGCTTCTCCCGCCGCCCGCCCCGCGCCCGCGGGCCTTCCCCCCGGGCAGGGGCGCGCACGCACTGGCACTCACACCCGTGTCCCCCGGCCGCCGCAGTCACTCCTTCTCCATCATTTCCGGACGATGAAACATCCCACCCCGGCTGGCGGCGGCCGCGGCTCAGGGCGGCGGTTGTGCAGGTCCTGCCGCCCGCCAGCGAGGGGCCCGAGGGCCGGGCTGGGCTGGGCTGTGCGGGGCTGGGATCGGGGCCGCTGGGGGTGGCCGGTAGGGCGCCTCGCTGCCCCCTGCCCTCAGCCGGGCCTCCAGCCACAGAAATTCCCCCAGGAGGCTGAAACCCGTCAAGCAGAAATAGGGTAGAAGGGGAAATTTAAAAAAAGCAAATCTGAAAGGGAGGCTTTCATGCCTGGACAGGGTTTGCAGCTGTAGCGCTTGGCAGCGGTGCAGGGGCACTTTTAATGGTGCAGCCGCCGGCTCCGAAGTTGCTCGCTGCGTTTATTGTTTGTCTTCAACCAGTTGCGCCTCTGGAGCCGGGTGGGCAGGCACGTGAAACGCCGTAGGCCTCCACGCCTGTCCTCCAGGGCTTTCCACCCTCTCAAAGATCAGTTCCAACAAAACCTAACCCTCTCGTGTACCTTAACTGGCAACATACAGATAGGTCTATAAGAAGGGTTTCAAAGCGGGCATACAAAAATCTTGTAAGGAATAGGAAGGATAGAAGAAGCTTTTTTCAAAAGTAAAACCCCAGAGAACAAACTACTTCCTCCACTACCACCTGCCAAGTGGTCTTACCTGTGCTTTCCCTATGTAAGAAATACATTTCTTTCCCATGGCACAGATTGACTTGATCATCAGCTTCATGATCCATTCTTGCCCACACCATGGAGTACTGCTCCACATCATGGTTCTTGTGCATGCTAGTGTCCATAAGACACGTGCTTTACCTTGCTTATGCTGTCACAGTACATCACATTTCTCTATAGAAGTGTGTCCATGTTTAAAATGTAATTTACTTAAAACTTACAAGCAGATTTTTTATTAGTCAATGTACTTTACTAGTATATGTCATTACAGTGTACAACTGGATGTCTTTTGGGAAACAAAAGTAGGAAGACAAAATACCCAAGTTATGAAATATCTACATGCTAACATAAGATGAGATAACTGATGGATTTTGATGTCATAAATGCTAAGGAGTATGCTCTGGTATTAAAAGTGCACTTCTTAAAGTTTAGCATTTCCCTGCAATGCTGGCAAAAAAAACCAGGAGAGAGGATAAGTACCTGAGCAGGAGTCATTTCTGTGTGACATACCACCCACTCCAGGGCCTCCTCTTATTTCAGAAATCATTAATAAATTTTGCACCACTGTATGGATTTATTATTGATCGTTATTGGAGCAAAAGGTAACAGTGTGATACAATTCATAAGAAATGCTATTTAAGGTGCATATACTTTCCTCTGAGAAAATACAATAGTTTTTAAGAATTTCAGTAGCCTAAGATGTTCCTTGGTACAACATAATATTTCTTTAAACCTTTTCATGACAAAATGGAAAAAATGTGCTATGTGTGGAAGAAGCTATGGAAAAAATCCATTTCTGGCACACAAAATTATTAGTGTACTGCATAATAATAATATTGGTCTCAATATCAACACGTTTCATCTATGAAAACATTGCATAACTTTCCGTAGTTCCTTCCCTCCTCACTGTCCTGGGGGCAGAGCAATTGAGACATAAGGTAGAATGACTTACCTAAGCTCCCAAGTGAGTCAGTAGCAGAAGAGATGTTATGACTCATACTCAATGTACAAGCTTGTGCTTTTCCCTCTGAAACTGGAAACACAGCAGAGAACAGTGGGAGGAGCAATAATTTAGCCAGCTACACCCTGCCTTCAAAATATTTCATTGGATAATAAATGCCTTTGAAGAACCGATAGCATCTAGAGTTGGTGTTTGTTTGGGTTTTTTTTAACCTTATCTATGAAACCCACATGGTAAACTTCATGACGTTCAGTTTATCTTCTTGTAAAAGATGGTGGGATGAGCTCACCCCACCAAGGTCCAACTGTGTAGCAGACTACATAGAGTTTAAAGCAACTAAGTGAATGGAAGAGTATTGCCATATTGCAACTGATGCAGTGGGAGACACCCCTAAGCAAAATCAGATTAAAAAATGGTAAGAGAATTCAGTTTACAAAAAGCACGAATCACTGAAATAGTGCATTAAAAATACTGTGCAATGCATAACACATTACATACCAAAGACTGTGATGACTGTAAAAAGATGGGTCCAGATGTGGTTACTGTTAATGAGATACCACAGACAGGCAAAGTTCATTGGCATAAGCAAACCATAACAGCACTTTCTGACAGTACTTAGTTCTAACAAATACACAAGTAACCTAAAATAATTGTTGAATTGCTTTTCCTTAAAATATATTTAATTCTAAAATATTAATGAAAATTCTCAAGAAGTGGGTAGTTCAGATACTAACATCAACAGCCTTTCAAGTATCTTACAAAAGCAACTGAGTTACAAGCTGTTGCACATATGTATTCCAATATACTATTCCATTGCTAGATCATAAAATTCAGGTATGGTCTTCTAGACCATTAGTGGCAGATTTTGGAATGAATGTGAAGAGAAGCTCAAAACACTTGCACATAGACAATAGTTGTAGTTTGTAGGCAAATAACAATTTTCTGAAAGAAAAAAATATCTAAGTTTTTTTCCCTATTAAAAATTTTCTGTTAAAGAGATTCCTGTTAAAAGTGCACAAAATGCAGAATATAAACATATGTCTTCAGGACAAAATTGTTCATCACCATTTTCTACTCTGAGCTCCTACATGAGCCATATGATAGATATTACCTCCAGCCAGAATAGACTTGTCACTGGAGAAAATAAAGTGTTTTAGAAAGAAACAAGTTGCTTATTTAAAGTAAACCCAAAATATCCCAAAACTGACTGCTGCAAAGGTTATTTACTTACATTATTAAAAACTCAACCTATATTTTGAGGTTGAATTTTCCAAGGGTAACTTTTAGTCTTTGAGGGTTTTTTTTTATATCAGATAGTTTCCTGTGGAAGAAGTTTTGGATAGCAGAGTTGCTCATTTCAACAATGCTGTAGAAAATTTGTGCATAACTCTTCAAATAAAATATTACTGCTTACACTGTGAGGAGAAGCAATCAATAACTGTAACTTATGGATCAATGCAGGTATAGGTACCCAAATTTTCCCACCATTCTGACACTTACCTTTCCCTCCTCAAGGTGGCTCTTTAATAGATCCTGAATTCCTTCCATCAGCAGGAACAGAAGAAACTGGAAACCTTTTACATCCTTCTTAACACCCTGGATCACTTTTATGTTTCTGAAAGGCGAACAATAATATTTAGTAAATCATTTTGTGATTGATTGCATGTACATTGATACCTGTAAGTTCAAATTTTCCTTCTGCTATGTCTAGGAACATGTTTTTCAATTTTGTAATATGCACTTTTAACCTATGTGTATTACTCTAACCTTCGTAGCTCTTTTCAGTATTAGGATCATGGCAGGATCTCTATCCTAGTTATTTTATAGTGTGGCAACACTGAAATGGGAAGGCTGTTATAATTAAAAGGGCTTAAGACTTGGAGTTAAAACCAAATTATATTATAAAATAACTATTACAAGTTAAGCCTACAGATTAGAGTTTGTTGGGGTTTGTTGTTTTGTTTTGTTTTTTGTTTTGGTTTGGGTTTTTTTTAGTTTAGATCAAAAGCAGAAATACATGTGGTATATGCATGAAAGTGCAGTAAAAGGGAATCTGAAGGTCACTCCCATGGCTGGGTTGGAGTTCGTTTTGGTGTTCATGGCCTAGTTTTTATATTACCCTTCTCCAAAACATCCTGTTTAAAGCCAGGTAAATTGTGAAGGTGCCAGAACAGAGCAGGGTGCAGCTGTGTTGTAGATGAAGGCTTGCGCTCTATAAAATACAACCACTGAAGTGTTGTGGGATTGATGATGCCTTAGATACCAGCTGGTCCTAACAGGGCAACCAACCCCTTCTAGTCTGAGGAAATCCACCTCCACAGAGCACAAATATAGAAACAAGTAGACAGTTGGATGCCTAAAGTGAAATTAGAAACATGCAGATTTAACTCCCTCCATAACCAGAAACAGAAAAAAAAATGCAGTTGGTTCCAGTAATGCTGTACATTACCATGGGAGCAAGAAATTGTCTTTCTACTGTAAATGTTTCTTGTCTGGGTTTGATGTTTTTCTGCCACAGGATGGACTTCACAGTGGAGAGAAAGGAAATATGGGGCTTAATGTCTGCTTTGTGCTGTCTCAAGCTGGCAATTGAGAATTAAACTGAGTGTAAACATGAATTTAAAATATGAAAAGGTATTCTTCTCCATTTTATTTTTCTGTTTATAGTAAGTAATATAGTAGTACAAGAAATATTTTGTTTCTGTAAAATATTTTCTAACACAGATGGCAAAGATTGTATTAAAATTGACAAATTATGAGGTAAGACAAAATAAAATTTTCTGAATTATTTCTGATGTGACTCCAATGAAGTCCAAGGAGTTGCATGAAGATGAATTCAGCTCAACAAGCTTTATGCTGCTCAGAGCGAAACACATCAGATGGCATGGTTTATGGTAGTTTCAGCTATTCCTTAGCAAGCTCAAGCAAGTAGCTCACTCAAGCAGGTAATAGATCTCACATGAAAAAGTAACAGATCATATATTGAGGCATGCAAAATGACGTTTCATCACAACAAAATGTCAACTAGTAATTCATTACATTCCTACAAATAAGTCAAGAAGAAATATTCAGTATTCAATTACAGCTGTGTGCTGGGTTGCAACAGTTAATTCATTTGCTTATATTCCCTTCAGTTTTTCAGCTTTTCACTTTGCAGTTAATATTGCACCTTAATAATAAAAAAAAAAATTAAAAATTAAAAAAAAAACTTTTTTAGGACTTCAGAAGAAGCTTGAAATTCAGCAAAAGTGGATGTTTCAAACTCTGTACTGATTTTTTAATGCATCCAAATTATTTGGAATTTGTATTGACATTAAAGATCATCTCAGTAAAGATAAATGACGGACAACAGCATCATTTGAGGTAATGGGACAGGAAGTTTAAGGAAATATTGATTTAAAAGTGTGGCTACTGAACACAGAGTGATGTAAAATATACAGAGACTTGGTAGATTTAGAATAACTAAATTAATTTACCTGACCTATGTAGTTGTAATAGCCCTAGAAACTGTATTTAGTAAGAAAAACAAAAACAAACAAACAAACAAAACCTAAGCCAAATATTTCTATTGCTTTTCAGGTTAACAAAGCTCCATTTGCTTCTGCAGCTTGAGCAGTATCTGGATCTGGAATTACCCTACATTAGTATTTTATTCACATTCCTTACAACTGTGAGTATTCATGAAATTTACATTACCTTTTCTCAATAGTATCAAACTAATTGCCAATATGAAATGACGTTTGTAAAAATACCATATTTAGAATTCCAAAAAAATAAAAATATTTCCATATGAAAAGAATACCTAGTCAATCCTTCCAAAAAAATATTAAAATGAAAAATTCTACACCAAGCATATTTTACAAATAGAATAAATAATGCAGTGGAACAGAAGACTGTATGTTATATTGCTGTGTGAGATCACGGTATCCTATCCAGAGATCTATAAAAATGTAGTTAATTTTGTGCATCTTCAATAGCAGTTCATAATACATAGTACAGTTCCTCCTTTTGAGCTGCCAGAGAGTACACTATGAATGAGTATTAAAAATATTATGCATTTTATGTTATATTTTCATAATATAGGATGTTCTTATTTACATTTTGTGTATTATTCCTAATACATATTCAGAGCATATATTGTAACAGCTTCTTTAGAACCACTAACATGTATGCTGTGAATGTGTATTAACAGCAGAATACATTTGCATGTTATGAGTCCATAATACTGAATGCACAATCAAATCTTTGATAAAAACTCATTGCTATATATACAAGCACAAGTTATTTTCTCATGCTTCTCGCAACTATGCTATCTTGCACAGTCATCTCTCACCCATATCTTTACAACTCACAAAGAAAAAAAGCCCCAGAACTGCAACAATTCTATGAATTCTAGTTTTCTTGAAGTAAAATATTTCATGGGGACTCCTTTTTTTTTCCTCTCTTTGTTCTATCTGATAATTATAATCAATATTTTCTTGAACTGCCTGAATATATTCTCCTGATTTTTCATTTTGGCTTCCATATAAATGACTGGACTGAGGCCTTAGCCTCAAATGCTCATTTGGATATTACATGTAAATTACAGGTCATAGGAAGAAAAACATAAACCTGTCAGTTCTACTAGTATTTTTGACTGTCATGATTCTGTTTGTTTGCATATTTGCCTAAAATAACAGGGATTTTTTGCCAGCCAGGAGCATACAATTCTCTAGACTGAACAGAACTAGAATTACAAAACAAAATGACAAAATAACATGATTACAAAACTTCATTTGAATCAAATGTTACTGTTGTTCTATATTGACAGATAAGCATCCTGGCAACCCGTGCAAGTAAAGGTGCAAAAAGGCACCCTTACTTGTCTAAAACAGGGAGTTAAAGAAAAAGAATCTATGGTCTCTGTTTCTTGCTTAGCTAAATGAAAAAAATGCAAATCTTGGATCCAGGCCTGATATGATTCTGTGTCTGTGTTCACAGAATGGGGGTTTTCCCAAGGAAGCAAAAGAAAAGCTAAGGGCAACTTAGCTGTTGCCCACTTCCCTTCCTCATTCTTTAGACTTGCTGGAATAGCTAGAAAAAAAACACAAGAGGAAATTCTCTATAGCATTTGAAGGACTACGTAGTGATCATACTCGCTATTAGTTTTGAAGTACTTTCAGTTGTATTATTTACTAAGCACTACTGAAATGTATTTTATAGTTCTGATATCACCACAGATACATTAACTCCAAAAAGTATTCAGATAAGCATTCTGGCAATTAATAGCAAGTATAAACTACCAGACATACAAGAGCCACATGTTTATGCGTGACTATAATAATAATGCTTCAGCTAAAATATTAATAAAATCAGAAAATACAAATTAGATTTAAAAAGTCCTCCTCCTAGCTGGTACTTTTGAGCCACATATGCAGGGATGCAGTCCTGCCCACTGAATGATAGACACAATTATATTCTCCATTAATAAGTGTAATATCTGCCACATACCAGAGGGAGAGAGTGTGCGTGTATGTGGACATAAAATCACTGGAATTTTAGTGTTTTCTTTTTAGAAGAAATTGTTACATTTCAGTTTAGTGAGGAAACTTATTACACTGTACAAATTCCTTCATTTCTCTTTCCCTTTTTCTGTGTTTTATTTCAAACATTTTAAAGTATTAATGAAACTGCTGTAAAAGCCATAATATTAGAGTATAATTTTATTTAACATTGTTTTACATTATAAGAACTATAAACAGGCTCCTGTAAACTTATACAAGCAGTTATTTTGGGGTCTGAGCTATTTTTTTCTTCTATGATTGTAAATAAAAGTAAGGTAGTTTGTACTCAATTATTTTAGAATTCTAACATACTAGCTGCTCTTTCTCAGAGGTTGTTCCAAGAAGTAAATGCCAACAAGCTGTAAATTACCTTGATCATTAAAGATCAAGAACAAGTGAAATACCTTTCTGTTGTTTTCCAAAGTGAGCTTCACACCTTCTCAATAGGTTTGACTTTCAAATTAATACAATTTACTATAAAAAGTATAGTTCTGATAACCAGGATCTACAGCTGAGTCAAATGTAAGCAACTGTAGCACGGAAGCTTTCACTGTAGAATCTCTGGTGTTCCAGTCCTGGATCTCTCATCAGATCACTGATTTTTGCCCCATTTTTGGTTTGTTTTTTTTTAAGCCAGATTTCTTAATGCGGACTTGAAGAGGATTTGACACCCATTTTTTAGAGTAAAAGGTATTCTTTTAATTAGTTTACACCATTAATATAATCAATGATTAAGTCACGAGATAGCGACGTTCCAGCCTGCTTCATTTTTCCCCACCTCCCCATCAGTCTGTTCTGAGGCTGGGAATGGGAGTGCTCCTTGTATGGTCACCCCATGCGCTCAGCCCAAAACAGTAAATATTTCTTACCAAAATTCGTCTTGCCTTTTCATATTACCATTTGTAGGTAATTCTGAAAAGAGAATCATACACAATTTAGAAAAGGGTTATTGAAGTGTTCTCTCAAAACACTATAACATCACCAAGCTCTTATTTTCTTGAGGAAAGAAATGCAATGTACATCTGGAAATGTATGTGAAGGAGCACTCAAGGCCTATATTCAATAAGTATCCACTTCTACCTGCCATTGTAATGGGATCAAATTTGCCAATAATTAAAAAAAAAAAAAAAAATCAAAGAAAAACAAACAAAAAAAGCCCACAAATCATTTGTGAGAATATGAAAATTATGCAAGACGTGCTATGAAAGTTTGGTGTTCTATATGAAGAATTAGTACTAAAAACCTAAATCTTCAGAAACATCTAGGTTATCAGGCATTGAATTTGATTTTTATAAAACTCTAACTGGAAAAGGCAAAATATGAGGGTGAGCAGAAATACAAAGGTATGCTATTTTTTCCTTTATAGTACCAAAAAAGAAATTTCTCTTCTGATGTCCACAGCTTCTAATACCTTGTCACACTTTAAATTCTCCTCCTTCATGAGATTTGTTGTGGAATGAGAAGTGGTGAAAAGTATCAACAAGCTCCCATGACAAAGAAGACAGTATAATACTTTTTAAAATAAAGCAGAAGATATCTGATCTCATTTTCTCAATGTAAATGAGTGAACTGGGGAAGAATGGGGTGATTTTGCCTCGCATTGATGCAAACAAAATCAGAATTTTGACACATGGATGCAGCTGTCTGTAAAATATTGCATTAATTTGCTCCGCAGTTTGCAGGGAAATACACAATTTGAGATTTTGGCAAAATAAAGTGAAGGGTTTAGAAACACACAACTGGTTTTGTATATATACATTAATGTTTGTCTAAGTATCTGTCTAGACACTCATAGTTAACTACACTCACAATGTGCATGTGTAAAGGATATGCTACAGTAGACCATGAGATTATACATTTATCCTCATTTGTGAAGGTGGATGGTTAGAACTCATGAATGGAAAAAGATATATTATAAAGTATTTAATCCTAATCAATATTTATTCAAGGAGACAAAGTAACAGTAAGGCAAATCCACAATACTTAAGAAAAAAAAAAAAAGCTGCAAGCTGGATTTCTTGCAGTAGTTAATGAAGTTCTATAATTTATTTTAACCCTGAAGTGGCTTTTTAAAAGACCCTAATTATATTAATGTACTAAAAGAAATACAATTGTCACTTAGTTTCATTAAGCATGACAGGTGACAGTTCCAAAGATAAATGCTGAAACTTGTGAAAATTGCAAGTTCAGGTTGAAGTGACAATAATATTGTAGCAATGGGATGGAATTGTGCTGTTCACTGCATTAATCAATACTACAATTTATTTTTTAATGTATGAAGAATGTTTCATTTCATTAATTTATGACTAGGTTCTTTCTACTTAAGTCTTTCAGTCTTTGGATTTTGGTTTCATTTTAAAACATTCCGGCTATTTATAAATCCACAGGCAATCTCATAACATATCACTGTTGGAAAAGAATCAGTTTTTCGCATGCCATATGCAATTTGGGAGACTGATAATATAACTAAATCAATTAAAGGGCTCTATTAAGACTGGAAAAGTTGTAGTATTGTCACCTCTGCCATGCTCTATGTAAAAACAAAAGATTTAAATTTATTCAGTTCATGATAACTCACTTATGTTTCCAAATCACAGGCTACAACTGCAAACTTCTAGCAAAACCTAGCATTTTTATTTCCAGTGATGAACACACAAACTACTGCACCAAGTCAGCGTTATATTTAGATTAGCACAGCCTGTATCACAGTGTCACGGATCTGAAGCTCTTTTACTGGGACTGAGAGGATCCCACCATAAAATATTTTCATTACAACTTTATGATTCAAAACACAAACACACACTCCTTGCTGCCATGCACAGATGGGGTTTGTTTATGTTGTACTTTGTGATAGCTCACATAATTGACTTTTAGTACTTTGGGATAAGCAAGAAGTTAACATTTTTATTTTCTAATACAGTTAATGAGCAGTGGTAAAATGTGTGTACAGTAGATGTTTAAGGGCAGCTATCAGTAAGAATGCTGACAGCACCTAGAATAACAACATACTTGAGCTATTTACTTTAAGTGTGGTTAAATAACACATATACAGTAATTGATATGTAAATTTAAACTTCAAACATGGCAATAATGAAACCATTTAAACAATCACCTTCACAGTACTATAAAATCAATATGTAAAGGGTTTCTGGAGCAAACCTTGAGCTTTTGAGATACAAAACTTTCAGAATACAAAACCCTTTCCAAGTCAAAATACAGGCAGTACCAAGTATCAGACAGAACTGAAAACTATCCCTGCCAACAGGTCTAAGCATGTTTCTGGCCCCATTAAGGACAACAGTTAATGTAAACATTTTCATGTTGAATGTTAATAAATATATCAGGTGTAAATGATTATGAACCTGTTGGTAGCTTTCTCTGCTAATGCTACGTATTTCTGTTCTCTGCGTGTTGTATAATCTTTAAGTTGTGGACTTGCAACTTACATTGCTCTTTACATCTCCACTACATCTGGCTCATTATTCTTGTGACTTACCAAAATTCACGTATAAATGGGTAATGCCTCTTAAATTTATTAATCCAATTTGATTAAGAGACAATGTTCATAGTGGAGGCGCATATGAGGCAATTTACGGCTTTTGAGGGTGATTAAATGCTGAAGTGGAGCCAAGGCATTTGATAATCACAAGAACTATTTATTGCTGGAATATTCCAGCCACATGACTGTGTTTCCCATCAGTTGGTGAGAAAAGCACATTTAACAAACAATATTAAGAAGATGTATTTTTCTAGGTAAATGAAGGTTTGAAATTTTATGATGTAACTACAGTTTAGAACCCCCACTCATGTCCCAAGAAGGGTAAGTACAGGCAAAGTGTACATAGAATTCAGAAGGAATATGTTTCTCTCCCTAAGAGCAGGACTAAGGACAAATAATTGTGTGAGGAAGTTACCTGTGCAGAAACTGAGGGCTGAGAATGAAATGTAAACATACATGCTTTGAAAAAGGATTTATGACTCATTTTCATATTGCTACTGTAAATGAGTAACAATTAGCATCTGCCAAACTGGCCTGTTAGCACATGTTGGAAACATGCCCAAAGTGGCTGCAGTTCTTCTGTCTCATGGGAACAGGCCCATTTCATTTTTAACTCCACAAATATAAAAGAAGTAAGGAATGACATCTTAGGAAGTGGCTGCTATGGAATTAGGAGAAGGGAGGTTCTGGTGGAAAACCCTCATAAGAGCTTGGAGAGGAAGTTGGAGTTGAGGGTTTAGGGGATTTTTTTTATTTTTGTTTTTAGTTAATATTGTGAGTCACAAGTAAAAGGCCAATGCAGGGCTACTACTCCATAGTTATTTATACAGTGAATACCAAGAGCCTCAAATCATTCACAGATCCCATCAGTAGTCTGCTATACACAAAATAGCAATGTTTGGTTGGGGCTCTTTTTTTCATTTTGGTTTGATTTGGTTTGGTTTTGGGTTGGGTTTTGTTTTGTTGGTTTGGGATTTTTTGTTTGTTTTTTTACAAAGAAGGCATCACTGATACTCATGTAAAAATGAGGTAGCTTCTTCTGCGGCAAGAACATTAGGCTGTAACCTGGTGACTTCCAGAATGGGAGCAACCAAGCTGCACGTGCCTGGTTACATATCTGATCATCATTCTCCTTTGTCTTGTTCCTTTGAACTCATATGCATCAGTTTAAAGCTGTATAAAATTCAACCCTCTTTTCATTTACTGGAAGTGAAGAAGGAAGGTGGAAGGACGATGCTGGAGTTTTGGGCCCGCTGGTTTGGAGAGTCTGTCTGAGCAGAAAACAGAAAGCAGGTAACGTTGCTTGCAGTGACAAGCAGGCATGTCCTTAACTGTTAGTCAGAAAAGAAATACATTTGTCCTTCTCACTGATTGTTAGGGAGAAAAAGAAAAGGCAGCCTCATTTTCCCCAATAGTTCTGTCTTCAGTTTTCTGATTTTTGCACTTCATATTCACTAAGAATAACTCAGAGATAAAAGGGAGGAAAGCTGAATGTCTGAACATAGCTGGTAGTCTTTTTTAACAGCATCCAAGCAAGGACTGGCGATGGACTATTACTGCACAGTAAAATATATGAATTATTTCATTTACAGTTGCTAGATGTCTAATTTCAGTGTTCTGTTTCTTTTCCCTAGGTAATTTCAGAAGGGAGAAACGAAAGAGGTAGGAAGACAGAGGAATGCAGCGTTGCAGGGGAGCACAGATTTTCACTCCCCTTTGCTCACAGATACTCTGTAAGTCCCGTTACACAGATGGCCTCACGCGGTGAGAGGGCAGAACCAAGGAACTGCTGTGTCGAGGCACTCCGGAGAATCTCCCAGAGCGGTCTGTCTCAGAAAGCAGGCAACATCAGGCATTTCAGGGAAAAGTGAAAGAAGTCAGTAATAAAAGTAGGGAATCATCTACATGTGATGAGATCTTATACTAATTTGCAAAAAAATGCTTTTTCCTTACCTCAGACATCAGGCTTTGTCCGTACAAGAGACTGTCTCTATACATAAATGGTTTATGTTCTTCAATCATTACATCTTGTTCTTTACGAGGAAATGTATAGAATCTCACTCTAATGTGATGAAAGATTCCATTTTTTCTCTAAAAATCACTCAAACCTCAGACTGAATACAGTCTCAGCACATCAAAATTCTGAGTCTAGCCATGTTTCTTTAAACACACAGAACACACAGCTCCTTCTGCATCTACCATTGGCTTTTTTTTAATGCAGGAAACCTCAACTCTCTTCTAAAATTTACCACAAACTTTCACAGCATCTACAAGCAAAATACTTAATCTTTGCATGCCTTCTTTTTATTATCTATGAAATAAGAATGGCAGTATTTGCTTCCCAGGAAGGTCATATTCACCTCAGATCCTGCTATGGCAGGTACTGATGAATTCCGAGCAGTAATTATTTGCTAAAAATCTCAAGACAAGAATTTAGGAAATCAACAAATACACCTGTCAATCCTCTTGCACAGGACCATGTCAGGAAGCTCCATTGGGAGGCATCATTACCAGGCTTTCAGTCTTGCCCAGATATCAGCATTAAGTTTGGCCTGTCTCACCTGTGGTATTGCTGACAGAAGTGGCTTTACCCACTTTTGCTTTCCTCAGGCAGCCAGAAAGGATGTTATGACAAAATAAGAGCTTCCACCGAGGTAGCAGGGTAGTTATCTTTGAAAGCATTCTGGGCCATGGTTTCAGAACAATCCCACAACACTATTTAGAAGTTGACTGGCTTCTTGTTAAGGACATAACAAATCAGTTTGTTCATTCTTGGAATGATAATGCCATTTCACTGAAGTACAACTGAGTTCCTTTTACATTTTCTGTGTGCAGCAAAAACCCCAATACAATACTGTTGAGCCTTCTGAAATGAATGTCTCTTGAAGCAATAAACTTGTTAAAAGAAAAAATGGTTTCTGGGCACCAGGGCTATGTGTTTAAGGATTTGAACTTTCTTAATGCCTAAAACCTGGAAAGAAGTCCAGAAAGGACACCCAATTAGAAAGATATTGACTCATCCTGACAAAGAGTGGGGGGAGGGAGAAAGGGAGGAAGGAGGGAAAAGATCAAGGCTTACAACAAAAGATCTATTCATTTGTAACAGCTTGGCTGTGGAACCATTCCAGCATGCTTAAAAATACTTTATCCATTAGTTGGGAACTATTTTCTAAATGGCAACTTGCTGCCCACATCTGACCACAACCAGCTCCCTTTTCACATCGAACATAGCAAGGTTCATGTCAAAAACAGCTTGCCACCTCTTCTGGACATTGTAGCAGGGTGAGGCAGAGTAAAGCACAGGTGCCTTGTATGAAACAAAAATCCCTGACCTCCAGCATATAGAGAGGGGAAGTACAATGCTGTTCAGTTCCTCCCAGGCTATTTTAAGAAAAGAGGATGAACTAATACAATATTGAACTAGAGTTCTCCTCTCACAAAAAACAGGAACATCATTTCAGGTTAATCAAGTTATTAAAAGTAAGGTAATTTAATGCCTCAGTTTATGAGCTCAAGAGTAGTTCTTTGAAATTTTACATGAGGCTGCTTTATGTTAAACTCTGATCACACACCTGAATAAAACTATCAAACGTGTCACCAGTATTCTTACATAATTAGCCAACATATAAACATTTTAATTACAAATACTGTATACTTGTTGAAAAGCAGGATTTTTTTTTATAAAATTATTCTCTCCTAGGAACACTTCCTTCTCAGTTATAAAGTGGTATCGCTGGAAATATTAATATTTTATGCTAGGGACTGTGGATACAACTTCATATAAAAGCTTTTCTTTATCTGAAATGTGACTGTTGCTGTAAAGTTGGCATTTCTACCTTTTCCTGGTATTTTGTTACATAGGCTTTCAGAGCTTAGTTTGAGGAAAATGAATGTCTGGTTTAATGTATGTTTATTTCTCTTGACACATACATTGCATCCTTATGTTAGTTTGCATTGAGACTCTGGAGGAGATGTTGGGAGAATATTGCACAGTTGATCTTCTCATCAAAGTATCGGCTTTTCTAAACGTGTCAGTCAGCTACAGCTAAAAATACTCTGTATTACAATATATGCTATCTGATTCACCTCCTCATAGGGATCATCTTTGTAACCTTTTCTCATGTGGATATTCTTAATAACACCAGCCCTATGTAAATGCAAAAAGACTACATCTGTATCTACAGCATCTGTTAAAAGTAAAAATGCAGCGAGAAAATGCTTAGGTTCTTAAAACAAAGTATTCAATAATTTATATTTGGGGTTTAGATTTTAGATAGAGAAAAACAAGGTTTGTAAGAATTCCTTGCTTTTTTTTTTTTGCTTAGCTTAGTTATTTACTTTCAAGCTAACATGTGGAAGCAGTGATGAAAGTGGGCATCGTAAATAAATATTTGTAAGTGTCCAGTTATACACAAACATGGTTGTATTGTACAAAATGAAATGAATGCACAATAGCTGCCTTTTTAGCTTCCTGAGACATGATAGCTCCTAACCTAGGTTTGCAGGTACCTTGAAATATTTATCGATAATACAAGACAGATTCTAAAATATAATCTCCTTTATAAAAACAGGCACATTGTAACCCAGCTCTGCAGAAGGCCTAAGAAAAATGGCAAGGCAAGATCAAACATTTATCTGCATCTCACCTCCAACAAAATATAATTTTACTTTGGCTGACCTTTAAGTAGATGTAACAATTATATAACAAAGTAAACCAAAAGCCAAATAGAGAAAGAGACACCACAGTTCACACAGTCCAAAATGTATGAGAAACAAAATCTAGATAGCATTTCTCATGGTGAAATCAAAATTAAGTTTTAGATGCAATGCGGGACTGGTAAATGTTTCTGATTTAATGAGGAAATGTATCCAGATTCTAACAGCTCATTTAATTTTCTAGATACATCAAAGAGCAAGATGACCTCAACACAATAGCAAGACTGAAAAGAGTTCCTAAATTCTGAGCCCAGCCACAGGGTAGTTTCAGAAGCCTTCGAGTCACTGCCTGGCTTCTGTCTTCTGACAACTTGGGGTTTTTTATTTAAGGGCAACATTTACCTACTGCGTAGGAACGCTATGAAGATTAATTAATCTACATGCCATGTGAAATATGAAATGTGCTGTGAAATAGATCTAAGTGGTGGAAGTGCAAAGGGCAGTGACGGTGCTGCTGACAGGCTGTCCAGGAGAAGGTGCCTGGTTGGCCCTGTTGACTTTAACCTCCTTGCTCTGTCACTCCTCAGAGAACACATCAGGGCAGGAAGGAAAGGATTTCATGAACTGGCTCCTCTTTCCAGTCCACAGTGGAAAATGCTCTCTGGCCCTCAGCCCAAGCTGGTACAGACTGCTTCCATGGCCTTACAGCACATCAGGTGTTGAGACTCACATAGGCTTCTCTCTCATTGGTGCTTGGGTTTCTTTGCCAAAAGCGCTTGTAGCTGAGGTTGGAGCTTAACATATCTGCAGAGTCAATAATCAGACACACTTGACCACAAGCAAAACAAAGGGTGATCAGCTGTAAGCCATGTATTATATTCCACTTGATTATTGAATCCTAATTTCTGGGGCTAGTGGAGTCGCTAAAACAAAGAAAGGCTTAGAAATCCCTGCCTCCTCAAACATGAGCAGTCTTAAGCAAGAAGTTAGTACAACAAAATGTAATTATTAATAGATACATAATATTTTTGCAATGCGTACCTCAAACCTAAGACGTCACTATTTTTTTCTGGCTACAGTTGCAATGTCCTCTGCTCCATCCATAGCATGAAAATTGAGGTACATTTGCATATCTTGATAACTTAAATAGTCTACAAAGAAAACTGTACCAAACACAATATGAAGCAGAATTATCACTTGTTAGTTCTGTTAAGTGATACATAAGAAAAGGAGTGTTTGTTTAGTGAAATATAAAAAATAAGTAGAGAACATAATAGACCACTCATCTCTTTACGTACTTTCTCTCTAGAAGAGACAGTGCACAATCATTACCTTTTTGACTCCTCTGTAACCCTGATGATTTTATAAACTGCTGTTACCTCCCTCTTCACTAGTTTTTTTTCTAGCCTGAAGAGTCTTAAGATGTTTAATTAAAAATCATGTTGACATCATATAATACTTTCGATCATCCTTGTTAACTTCTCTGTATCTTCCTGACTTAGGGAGTGAGGGAATAAGAGTGAACCAGAAGTATATAAAGTGTTTGAGATGAGGGCACGGGGTGGAGTTACAGAGAGGTGAAATGATATTTTCTGTTTTGAGCTGACATTTTCATAGAACTGTTTCTCTACAGTTATCCACTATTTATAAGCTGAAGATCTCATTCCTGAGTGACAGGTTGTATATGTTAAGGTAGATTTATACATAGTTAAAGCTGTCCCCATGGACATCAGGTAACATTTATTTACATTTCATTTTACTTGCTGTTTTATTACCAAGTATTATGTTCTACAACTCTTCTCAGCTGGTCCTCATCCTTGTCCTGAATAACATTGTAAGACCAACAAAATTTATCATCTCACCTTTTACCCACCTTGCCACCTCGTTTGCTACTATTACTCTAAAGGTCTTAATTTTATACAGCATTTAATTTTGTAACTTCTTTCGATTAATTCTTTCATTGAATCAGATGCTTTGATGTCAGAACCTCTTTTCAATGGCTTCTGACATGGGACACAAGCTTCTCACCTGTTAACACAGATGCAGCAAAAATGCTTGTAGTTTCAGCTTTGTTTTCCCTAAATCTTTTTTACGTATCTTGATTATCTAACATCTTTACAAACTCGTTTCCTTCTTGTAGGCATCTTGTTCTTCACGTGTTTGAAAAAAAAAAAAAAGTCATTGTATATCTTTTGCAAGTTTTTTCCTTGATTTCGTATTTTTTTTCCTTTTAGCTCTCCTTTCCAGTTTCTTCTTTAAGAAGGTTCTTCCTTCTGATGTAGTTATTTTTTTTTTCAAAATTAATGGGATTTTTTGCTTGGTTTTTCTGGCAACAATATTGAAATTAAGTGTATTATGGCCACTCTGTTATTCTAAAATTAAGAAATTAAAACCTGCTATAGGTCTGCTTGCAGTGAGATTTACATTAATACCTTTTATTTTAATGTAGAGGAAATGAAATGAACTCTTGACGTACCTAGGAAAGGGCATGCTCATAGTAAAGAAATGGTAGTAGATTGTCATACAAGGCTATTAGGATAGGGTCCTGGAAATTAAAATTGTTCTTGATCATAACAAAGATAGAGAATGTCAGTAGCCAAATACCGACACGACCCATTGTAACTGACCTTCACATCAGCTCCGGCCAGTGGCAGCTGGACAGCACCCCATGAGTACTGCTGAGCTAAGGATCTTCATCTGCACCAGTTTGCAGTTCTCTGGCCAAGGCAGAACTGATGATTGCTCCAACACCAAGCACTGGGATCTTGCCTCACATGACAACACATTTACCTCTTTCCCAGAGCTTTTCTTCTTTCTGACACCTTTCTCTGATTTGTATTGTCTTGCCACAGTATACTCAGGCAGCCAGGTTATAGCAGCAGAGCCCCAGTATACAGCTGCTTGCTGAGGTGATGGGTCACCCATGGTGCAGAAAGAGAATTATTAAAAAGAAATAAAGGGCAGCATGTTAAGGAGGAAACCATTGTATTGGGCCTTCTGTGAGCACCTGGTGGCAGCCAACCTACAGTCTGAATGTCAAGATTATCCTCCAACCTAGAGCAGCCTGTAAATGGCCTCTGACACCCACAGATGGGACTATGACTGACCTTCACAGATTAGATTATGTGGAAAAGCCCAAAATATTAAACCAAGTATGACAGGCAACACTAAATAATAAGAGAAAATTGGGATAACACTGGCAAAAATGGCACTGAATAGGACAGAGGTAGCAATAGATTTTTATACAGAATAGTCAAAGAAAAATAGAGTATGCTACAATATGGTCAGTACCTGACAGAGTGGTAAATTTTATTCACCTAATAGATAAGACAAATTTTGAACACAGAAGTTTGGATAATGAGATAGCTTCCAATAGTTATTACTACAAAGTCACTCTGCATTTGGGAGGAGTGCCAAAGAGCACTTCAGAATTTAGTAAGTCATGGAACATGTTTAACATTTGGCTTACAATTTGAAGGAGCCCAGCCAGACCTGCAAGAGCAGCCTCTCCATGACTTATTCTTGAGCTGCTACCTGCAGCATTTGTAGTCTCAATCAGCTGTTAGTGCTTCTCTTGTAAGACTATAAAATAATTGTAAATAGCACAGATTAGGAGGTATGAATGTCACTTAAAGCTCATTTCTGTTTCATATGCTATCCAGCATTCTCCATAGGCAGCAGATGAGGGTCTACAGAAAAACAGGAGCCAAGAAACAAACAATAATAACAAGCACTAATCAGAGCATAATAATCTTTTGAGTTGCACTTATGTTAAAAGGTAATCACTGACATTCACACAGTACTGAATAAGTAGCATTTCATATGGACTTCATAGTTACAGAAAGAAAATAAATAATTTTATTTCCTAAAGGGCATCAGTAACAAAACATGAAGAAAACACAGCTTTAAAGTTTCAGCACTGGCTTTCAGGAAAGCAGCATTTTCTCAGTTGTGGCACAAGATTCTGTGCAAGCTTAAGCAAATTTTGTATCAGTTCTGTATTAATGTTATACCTGAACACATCTTTTCAGTTGTGATATTGCAGCACATGGGTGTCCACTAGGTCAGTGGTATTGAGACAAGCGTGTCTGGCTACTTTAAAACAGGTGCCTAGTTAACTTAGCCAGTGGAAAAAGAGTGTAAGCACCATCCTGATTAGATGGCAGTTGAGGGAATGGTTTCATGACAAAGGGTCTCAAGAGACACCACCAACGTAAGGAGTTGCCATCCCTATGTCCCCTGTTCCAGTGGCAGTTGGGACAAGCAGGGTTTGCCATATGTAGGAGAGCTGCTCTTACCACAACCTGCATATGTAAAATTCGCCTCAGCTCCCATGCTCAACACACAGATGCAGTTAGACATCTAGATCTCTGAATCTAACCATATAGTCCTCCCGTGTCTCCCTCGTTGTGTTTTTTAAATACAGTAATAATACCTACTTCATCAATTTGTGCAAATACTCATTTCCAGCATATCTGAGCCACTCTGAGATCCTTGAAGTAAGGGCATTCTTGAGTAAGAATTACTTTTTTTACTTCTGTATCAAATGCAGTAAATATTGTATTTTTATAAGCACTGTTAAGATTTCTTCACAAAATTGAGATCCCTGAATAAAATAAGAAATTAATAGCAGAAAAATCAACACTAATTCCAAGTATAGATGAACAGTATTTTTCAAAGCATAAGTAATAAAGAAAGCAAACAAGATTTCAAACCTCTATTTTATGCCTTTTATATGCACATACACTAAAAAAATATATGTACATTATACATAGGCATGGGCATAATGTATGTGTCCTAGCTACTTGAAAGCTTTTTATCTACTTGAAAAACAGAAAATATCTGCAATATGATATAGAATGCACACGTTTCTTGCAGGTTTATTTCTTTGTTTGATTAAGATTAAAAAAAAAAATAAAAAGCTTTGGGATCTAAAATAAGACAGTTAGGAATATCTAAAAGGAAAAATAACCAATAAATTATTAATATATTTATCATATTCCATCACATAATCTTTGCATTCATAAATATGGTAATCAAGAAATGTGGACTTTAAAATCAACAATATAGTAACATGTGAAAAGTAGTACAGTTGTGTTTCTTTATAATAACCTTAGTGGTATGAGATTCTTTATATACACAAATATGATCTTTAAAATGGCCTCTATCAGCTTAAAAAATGGACAATTCCATGAAACTTGTTAAAGCCAAGGTGAACTGTGGCACCATATCCAAATGCAGAAAAGACAATCACATTTTTCGACATTTCTACAGCTGATGGCATTGAAATGTCAGCAAAGCTCAAAGTAAAAACACACAATAAATTTGATATTACACCACATGTTTGATTAAGCCCAAGGGTGAAATTGTAACCTGCAATTTTATTCTGAGTCAGTAGATTTCTGACACATTTTGATTTTTAACAAAGGGAAACTCAGTGTTAAGGCTTCACAGAATTCAGCAGGACTGTCATGTTTTTATTCCAACTCTCCTAGAAATTGGTCTTTACAAGCCCAGTGGACACAGATACGTTAATAAATTTTGTTATTGTAAAAACTATTCTCAATGAATTGTTTCAAATAACAAGGTTGTGACTATACTCAAAACGTAGACTATTAATTAATGGCAAGTTTGTGTGAAACAACAACAGTGTTTTCTAATGAAAATTATACTATTTGTACTTCAGATTTTTTATATATTGAAAATATTTCTTCACATGTGACTTAAGTTGTTCATGTTTAAAATGCAAGAGTGTTTTTTATGAAAACCTCAAGGAATTTCTTGCCATACTTGTTTATTATAAAACATCCATTAATACTCATAATAAAATATAATATAATTCCAATAATAGTTAAAAAACCCAACTCTGCCTCACAATGAAGACACCGGGAAACTGTATCACTTGTTGTGACAGGTCTCGGAGAAGAAATGCTTGAATACACATCAAAGAAATACAAATGGTGAAATACGCTCTGGTTTATGACCACAGAGCATGGTAATTAACTGACACATACTCAAACACTTTTAAAGAAATGGCCTATTCAAAAGCCATGCGTTGTTTTTGTTGTTTTCTGATTTTTATCACACTGCTGGATGGCTCAGAAGTGATGCTGTCAAAGCGGCAGTCAAGTACCGAAGTAATTGGAACTGCTGGGTGAAAAGACAAGCTCCATACAGGAATTTCCTGCCACTCCGGTGGCTGTGACAGAAAAGCTCTGAAAATGCCGGTAGAGATTTAGAATGATGAATAGCTGCGACAGTTAGTGAGAAATCCTGGAAGTTCAGTTTTGTTTTATTTGCTGAAATATTACCAAAGAAGGCTTGAAGCCTGTGACTTGTAAAATGTGACTCTAGAATGACCTCTGACAGTTGGGGTTGCTGTGGATGTTATGCTTCTATTTATCTGTGAGTATTGTCAGCTCCTTTGTCTCATTTCTCAAAATAAAAGCACAACCTTTGTCCCACTGTTTGTCATTATTTATACACTGCAAGGTCAATTCTTCTATTTTGAGACCTCCTAATTTTTCTGACATTATTTGTTGGGGCTGTCTTTTCTACCACTCATGATAATTATTCCTGTATTCCATTCTCCAGTCTTCAGAGATAAACTAACAAGGCTATGTCCACCTAATGGACTTCAAAGTAAACTGTTGAAATGAACCTAATTACCCTGTTGCTTGGTGGCATCTGTAACCCTGCGACAGGCACATAGGCTCCTGCTGCCTTGAAGCTCCCGAAGAAATTGGCTTGTGAGAATAACATCCACTTAAGGCAGGAAAATGACTCAAAGTAGGAAATGCAAATAAGGATCTCTATCAGCACTCTCAGGCAGGGAGACTTTCATCTCCTGGCTGGACACTGACTGGCTCCCCTGCTGAGGTTCTCAGGTGTGAACTCTCTTCTGATTTCAGGCGCTTTACACAGGTTAATCCCCGTGACCACAGCACAGAGCCAGGAGTAATAAGTAAGAGAGGGTAGATATTACACCCAGTAGATCCATTTGGAGCATTCACCTGAGGCTGAAGGAGACCCACACTCAAATCCCACCTCTGACCAACTCAGTCCCTCAGGTCTTCGGAGAGCATTTCCCATGGTGAGGTGGCTAGATTAACAGGAAGCAAAAATTAACCCTTTGTAGATCTCTTTCATGCAAGGAATTATACAGTAAGTGTGATTTGAGGATAGCTACACAACCAGATGTAAGAGTCAAAAAGATGAATTTGTGAAATCTTTAAGTATTTAACCATTAGCCTGTTTGGCACAACGAGGACTGTGGTTGTGATATCCAGAAATCTATGTCAAGCATATACAGCACCTTGGACTCAAGAAAGAGCAGTGGAGCAATGGCTTTGAAGGTCTAAATTTTGACCTGAAAACACTAGGCACTTGCAAGTTATTTGAAGTGAATGAGCCTTCACATGATTTCACCCAAGTGGATCTAATTGCAGAAGCAGGGCTTCAAGACTTATCTAGAGAGCATCTTCTGGAAACACTAAAGTTTAATACTGGTGAAAAAATCCATTGGTACTGAAAGAGTGTCTGCTAGACACTCTTAAATATAAAACCAACACCCAGAACAAGTGCTAAAGCAATTTTATTTTGTATATGATTTTTCAAGATAGCTACAAAATATTGCATGAAGCAAAATGAAAGCAATAATCTTCAAAGTGTAACACCACATCCTTTTCCTTCCTGGCATAAGTACAAAAATACAAGCTAAAAGAAGATAACTTCTTACTGAATGAAACCGTTTTCACAGAGACTGGATCTAAACTGCTTTCCTCTCTTCTGCTAAAGCCTCTTTAGAAAAAACAGAAATAAACTGAGGTAGTGGGGGAGAAGGGCTCCAGCAAATCAAAAAGAAAAAAACATTAACAAAACAAAAACAAAAAGAAAGAAACATTATATGAAAATGTAAACTTATTGGTAGAGTTGAATATAATGTTTTTTCATAATTTCTTTCTAGGAATTACTGTAGTTGAACACTTCCAAAAGGAAAAGTTCACTTCGAAGTTATAAATGAAAATGTATACAATTGATAAAATTGTCAAATATGTAGACTCTCACTTTCTGTCTGAATTGTAAAATACGGAATCCCACAAAAATATACACTTTTCACAAAGTCATAGTGAAATGAATTTGCAGGCTGCTAAAATATTTTTCTTTTAGCTTCTCTTATTTCTCTTGTGCTATTCATATAGCATTATTTTTCCATACAAAATGTATTTTCGAATACTATTTCTAAGTATTATAATGTGTTCCTGTTATAACAATAAACTTCTCAAAGAATAGTGTAAGTCTTCAAAAACAATTTAACTAATAAGTCAGAAACAAAATCTGTGAAATCATTATTCATTTTTATCTACTTATTATTATTATCTTGGTTTAATTTACCTAATTATAATGTGTGTTGTGCTATACAGCCAAACAAAAAACCCTCAGACTGTAGCAAGGATCAAAGCAATCAAAACCCACCACCACAACCACTAAAAAATCCTAAAAAAAAACAAACCAAAACAAAACAAAAACAAACAGACAAAAAAACAACCAACCAACCAAAAAAATAAACAAAACAAAAAAACAACACTAAAACTTACTTTCTAAATTTAGGATGAAATAGCTATTGAGAAGATGTGAATTGAAGAGTCAGCTTAGCACTACTTTCAGGACACTTTCATTATGGCAGTGCTCAGCTCTTCACCAAAACACGAGATATACAGATGGGAACAGAAAATACTTAAATACAAACCTGATACTAATCTTCAAGCTACCAGTCATGCTCTGAGAAAAACCTCCCGACTTTACTGTTGCTTTCTTTGGGACCCATGTCCTCACTCTCAGTGCTCCCAAACTGACTCTGTGTTTTCTCCTGAGTGTGCTGAAATAATACAAAGCAATCCCGTACCAATCCTGGAAGAGTTACTGATAGCAGGAATGCAGGTGAATGTCTCACTTTGAGCTAGGTTGATATTTTCATTTAGTCTACGCTTATGTGTATATTCTAACGTCTTTGATGGATTACCTAGGATTAAAACAACGCCATAGTTGGCCTGGTCTTTCCTCTCCCAGCCTGCTAGAGCTGCTTTTTGGAGACAGTCACAAAGCACCCCAATACTCCTATTAAGGCAAATGCTTCTTAGACAGTTTTCCATTACAATCATATAATGTCTGTAAGTTATCAAAAATGCTTCAAAGCATGCAGATCCCAGGAGAAGTTCCAATTTAAGCGAATATCAGTTATATTGTGCCTATTTAAAATATGTTCAAAGAATATTAAAGTTGAATAGCCAGTGTTTCAGACAGTATTCACATATTGGGGAATGCAAGATGAAAATCTGTCTACACAAATTTCATACTTATCTGTTTGTCCTTGGCTCATTGATCATGCATTATTTTCCACTTCACAGAACATTACCTGGATCTTATGTGGAGCCTTTAGACCACCAACAAAAAAATCGCTAGTCTTTAAAGAGGTATAATCACTCTTTGCCAATTGCAAAGCAAGCTATAGAACAAGAGTGAAATGCAGATCAGTTCTCACTCATCTTCCAGGAAGGGGTTATCTGCCGTCGGCACCCTCTATTAGCTAATAAAGCCAACCACATTGATTTGGCACATTCATTCTGAAACACGTTAAGGTTACATTTAAGCCTAAGCTCTTTCATATTAGAAATCAGTATTTTACTCTTTTTCCTAGGTCTCAACTAGACTGACTCTAGCTGTCTCAGATTCATGCAGTTTTACCAAAGCAAAAAGTTTATTTCAGGGTTGTCTCATCCACATCTTTTTGATTTTACCTAGAGCATGATCAGATGTGACAGGAATGTTGTTGGTAAGATCAGAATTTGAAATCAGTCTGTTAGATACCAGATACTCAGATGCGCTTACTCCTGTAATTTTCTGTCCTGTTTGAACATCAGAACTTTGGACCATCCAAAAACCTTATCCTAGTTTTAAAAAAAAGCGAGAGCCTTAGATGTTCTTCAATTGTTTTTCATTCCTCCGAACAATTTTCTGGTTCTACTCACTCTCTCAGAGAAGGGGAAATTCACATCGAGATAACACCACTCTTTGTGAATTGGTATAGTCTGAGGAACGCAAATTTCATCAGAGAATGTACATGAACTTTCCAAACAGATGTTACTAAATAATATTACTAGATTTTTCACCAGATCATCCTTGTGCTGAGAATAGATTCAAAGCCTAAAGAACAATGTTTAGAGTGACACAGTTGTCATTAATTTAGTGGGTTTAATTAATATATATCATCAAGTATCATTATTACTTAATAGCTTGATACTGTGTTCCTGTAATTGAAGTCCTGACAAGCCAGTGACCATAGCTACACCTATGTAATTTCTGAAAGCAGGCAGTCTTAGCAGATGCCATAGATCTTTATGTGGCTGTATAGATCACAGAGCTGGGAACCGAGGAAAGCCTTTAAAATGTCCTACTGTACATTTACTCCAGTTAAAGTGAAGGGAAATGAAATATTCATACGATATGAAGCTTCCTAGGCTGGAAATAGGGTTTCTCTTGCCAAGAGAAGCAAGCACCTTCTATAGAATATTTTGCTTGCCAGAAATATGGAATAAGCATTACCTGACTTCTTAAAATCACCCTTTTGTTTGATTTCTTACCAGACTGAAGTGAAATGTGAACTGTAGCTTTAAGGCCTCTCCCAGATTTAATAAGCTCCAGGTGTACTTGAAGCACTTAATTGCTTCTGAAGGGAGCTAAGAGAATATTGTTCCAAGAGCCTGTTATTTCTGAAAAGACACTAAGTTCAGGGTTTGCTGCCTCAGTGAGTTCCTATGGTGAAAGTTATTCATGTGCAGGAGCTATCAGGCTTGAAAGAAAGAGCTTTTATGGAGAACTTCTTTGTGGAAGGATGAATGCACTCAAGACTCTCTACAGAAGGCTATTTGAATAACATGCATCTTAAACAGTGTATGTTGAACTAAACCTCTCTGAATTTTATGGAAATGGGCCCAAAGTGTGAAGCTGGGCTCATGATCCAGGTTTCCTCCTAATAGAGGAGGCTAAATTCAGCTTTTATATAAGGCTTCTCTCCAATGCTATTAACACTGAACTCTAGATGGCTCTTTTGACAACTGAATTGAAATCTCTTGGTGTAACTTTCAAGAAAAATAAAACCTTCCCTGATAGTAACAACAGTAACTCTCCAGTTCTATACTTTTCTGACAGAGTTCTTATTTTTCCAATCTTCTACAATTAAAATGGCATGTCTATAATTTATGGTAATTAATAACAATGTGATATATATGAAGAAAAAAAATCTCCAGGATCGATTCGCTGCTTTCTAGCTTCCACATGATCACATTCCAATAACTAGCAATGTATTGCAGCCAAGAGATACCATAACTACTTAGCTATGTTCTTGCAATTTTGTGTGACTCACCTGTTTAAAGTGTGGAGGGGTTAATATAAAACAATAACCTTGGCAAGTGCTTCTCTCCAGAGACACAAAAGTTAGTAAACCACACTGAATTATGAAACATAAATATCATGTTGATTTGTAAAGAAAAGCTACCTTGTGACTGAGACACAATGCTACAATTTCTAAGGTGCAGACATAGTTCATCTCCTTCAATTTTCCATTGTGTCGCTGGATAAGTCATCACATTTTTCATTCTAATCTTGTTCTTGGAAGAAACTTATCTATTGGGATTGAAATTTTCCAAAAATTCAGTCTGTATGGGAAATTTTAGAACAGATGTTTCAGGCTTGGCAAAATTACAAGTAGAGAAAACAGGCTCTTATTTTGGGAAGCATGAAGCAATTTTAATGATTGATAAGGTCTCTCTATTAGAGTGTAAACAGGTTGTACAAAACTAAGTTTTTAAAAATAACTGCTTTTGCCTAATTTTTTTACATCTAACACACTTATCCTTATTTTGGTCTTTATTTTTCTGCACTTGGCTCTTCATTTATAATTTCAATTTCTCTAACATTTTCAGAAGACATGAAAATGTCATCCTCAAATCTGGTATAACTCAAGTACTATAATATTTAAATAATATTTAAATTTTCTAAAGACCTTTCCCAGGCATGAGGTGAAAAATTTCAGTGAGACACTGTCTCCATATCTAGCTACACTTCAACTCAATTTCTTCACACTTCTTGTCATGCGAAACTTAAACATTTCTGTCTTAATAATATAGTTGTGTTTCTGGGTTATTATATATATATGGCCCTTCTACACCTTTCCTTTCCACAGTTTTCAACACTACTTGAATTTCCATCAAGTCAGAAATCTGTTCATAATTCCAGGAAGGTATACACAATCTCGTGTTTTTTCTGGCACTCTTTCTCAGGGGTTATTCATTGTTTGCAGGTGATTGGTGGCTGAGACATTATTTCTAAATCCAGGCTGCTTTTGAGCATGATTAGAGTGTCATTAAATATTTTTATTGTACATAAAGTGCTGGCTATAAACCCCAACCATCTGGCATTGCTGTGTCCTGGTGGTTGGTAAGACAGTAAAAGAATACATTCAACCAATTTTGCCCCTAGAACAACAGCAATAATTCAACAGAAGCTCAGGATCTGTTTACCAGAGAAGGAGCATTTTAATGCTGCTGAATATTATTTTTAAATCATTATTATTACCATGCAATATAAATATCGCTGCATCTTGGAAGGCCCCAACATCAAGCTTTCAGACATGCTCTGTAGTATCATTACGTTAACCAGGCACACCCGACCCTCAAATGATATTACAGTTATGAATCTGAAACGCTTTGGATTTCCATGAAATTCCTAAAAAGCCTCATTCATTGTTTATTTAGTTTTACAACTATTAAAGTGTGAAGTTTATTCAATATGCAGACGGAGTGCACTTGACAAGGAGGAGCATGTGGGTGGAGGGGAAATGCTGTGATGTCACAGCACAGCAGCCCTGCCACTGGACATGTCATACCTAGGAGCACTAAATGTGGGGAGAGGGTCTATAGCCCACTTATTCCCTCCCCCATTAATAAATACACTTTAAATACAGGATGTTTCAAAAAAATAGACCTAATTTAAAATACATAGTGATTTCAGATAGGGTCCACCTTTTTGAAACATCCTTGAGGGCCTCACCTAACTTATACATTTCTTAATCCTTTTTGTTTTGATCTGAAAATAAAAATTTTTTAGGGATTTCCTCCAAAACACGTATAAGAATGTCAATAACTAATACTATAATCTAAAAAAATAATAAAATCCTTCTAGTTTTCTACCATGCCTTAAAGTGCTGTTCCACATCATAATTTGCCTTCCTCAGAACCCAAACAAGTTCTCGTCTTCTTGTATTTCCTGTAAACTGGTCTGCTTGGATGATTTCAGACCAAGGCAACAAGCCAGTTTGAAGAACTACTTTGGAGAACACCAAGTACCAGATCCCCTGTGCATATGAATCTTTCCAATTGCAGTCTGGCACTGTATCTCACATAGAGAGATAAAATCCTCACAAATAATTTGTTTTCAAACTGTTTAAGGTTGCACAACCCAAAATTTTAAACTCTACCCAAAACCATATAGGAACCAGAAACTAATTAATGTGCTTTGCTTAACAATCTGAATTAAAGTGTATCTCCCCATAGACACTCTGAAACACTCCAAAGCTGAGTTAATTAAAGTATGGATTTTGGTAACATCTGAAACAAAACAAGACATGTTGCCATTTCAGGAACTCAACAATGTGGACAACCATGCTGGCACTTTTAATTTAATTGACAAGTATTATGCCCTTTCTAGAGTCCTTATACCCTCATGTTATGACAGTAGGTTGAAATCTTAGGATGCAGAAGCTCTGTCCTCGTCATAGGATTTCTTAGTATCTCTAAAATTATGCCATCTCAAATTAGTCATGAAGCCATGAATGTGCCACCCAGGAGAATTTTTTTTTTTTTACGTAGTCGTCCTGTTCTGCTAAGATATTTTAAGCCCTCCAGCAAATTATTCGAAAATCTCGTTGCCTTTCCATTCTGCCCAGGCTGTATTTAAAATGCAAGTAACTGAACTGAGGCAAAACGGTGTGCCCAGTAGAGTAAGGCTATGACTTCTAGCAACAGCGCTGACCAGATGCGTTACAGGAATTTTACAATATAATGTTTGAAATGTGTGTTATTATTCAACCTGCTCTCTCAATGCTCAAATCCCGCTGAACAGTGTCTGCTCCAATCATGAATCTTTTTTTTTCTACATGTCCTGTAGTGGGGAACAGCAAGAAAATGAACACTATGATGCTAATGCTATTGCACACATAATAAAGGACAGTCTGTTTGCAGAGTTGGATGGGGTAATAGCCTTTGCACAGCACGAGGCAGACACGGAAAGTGTTTTACAGAGGTAAAATATGTGATATTCTCATTTCCATCAATGACATTGGCTAGTAACACTTTGGGAATCCTTATGGGTTACCATGACATGCAATGGGCTATTTAATATGCATGGAAATTTAAGAGTTATGTTTTCAAACAAACAACAGAAACGTATTTTCTCTAACAGAAATCAAATCCTAAAATCCAATGTGAAAAGGCCAGTTCAGTGCTACTACTTTTTATCAGTATATTGACAGATGGTACACTGAAAATATACATTTTCCCACTCCAAATTTGGCTGTTGTCCACTTTACAGGTCTGACTACTAACTGTCTATTCTAATACCAGTTCTGTAGTTATCCAATTAGGTAGAGCTGGGAAACACACATCAGACATTCACATCCACATCTGTATGTGACAGACAGAACTTCTGATAGTCAGTGAAGCACACGGAAAGTGGCTGATTAAATTCTTCCATCTGAATCTGTAGGCTGAAAATCTGATCTCAAGTTTTTCCACTCTTTCTAAAATCTGACAGTTCGACATCCACCTCCCCAACTTCAACTGATTCTTAATGTGATTTAGAATGACATGAGGCTGCATTTTTACTCGATGAAATGTGCCCTGTAATTTGTTTTAAATGTTAAAAGAGGAAGATTAGTTAGATTTCTATATTAATAACCACTCAAACTAAGCAAAAAATCAGTGACTTCTACCTGTTTAGTCTTAGGTAAAATATGGAAGGATTTTTCCTATAATAAAAGCATTATAATTAATCTTTCTTTTAACAAAAGTTAAAATAATAAGCATAATTAATATACATCAGCTTTCATATGTCTTGTTATGAGAATATACACCCCTACCCTCTTATTGTTTTTGTCAACGAAAACCGAGGAATCCGTTAAGAGGATTAACAAATGCAATGTGCTTTTAAATGATAAAAAAATCACAACATTTGAAATATCTCTGAGCAAAAAGCACTTAATAAAATCTATTAGCAGTAGCAACAAAATATTCAAAAAGTCAATTTGTAAAGCATTTACTTATATTTCCGATGTGCAAATCATTTTGTATGGACTACAAGGATCTGAGAATGAAGTGTCAGCAAATAACTTCTGAAATACAAGATACCCTTGTAGTTAAATATTTCATTTCTGCATGAGTGGTCATGAACATCTATGGATTTACCAGCCTTTTGTAGCCTATATAGCAGGATAATATGAGAATACCTTCTACAAGTGAAATTGAATTTTAAGATATTCAGATAAAGTGGGTCAGAATAGTATGGAATTATCAACAAACTTAAAACACTTCATGTCAATTTTTATTACATTCAGTAGAACAGAGCTCTCAAAAATGATATAATCTAACCTTTTCAATAATAAAAAAAGAATACTCCTTCTTTAAAAATCTGATCTCACAAGTATTTTTCTTTAGGGAAATACAGCTCATCTCAGAAATATCCCTCTCTTCCTTTCACTGTCATTTATCATTGAATTCAACTGAATCTCTTTCACTGAGACTTTATAATTTCATCTTTAATACCCCCCACTAATCTCCCTCATGGTGGCCTTCAGCCAACAAATGTTCTTTACATTACAATACCCTCATTTATTCAATTCCCAAGAAACAGATCTGTGAAAGGGTTAACCATTTGATTGTCAAAAGCTTTGGGTTCTGCTGAGCTACTAAATTTCATGTGCACTTATTACCCAGGTTAGGTTCAAGCCATTGCTGGGCTGGCACAGCGTTTGCCTAACAGGGATAGACCCCTGTAGGGAAAACTAGACAATTAGATGATACTCTGCACACCTAGCATTTACTCAGCCTAAGCCATACTGGTATAAACTCAAAGGTAAACCATCTTTTCCTGATTACTCACTGGGAGTGCCGGTTCCACAATAAGGGGTTGCAACTAAATCTAAATTAGAGGAATGAAATTAGTTTACCAGATCACAGCTCCTGCTGCCCCTCTGTGCAATAACAGGATGACATTCTACTTTGTTTCAAAAAGGGGGTGGGGAGAAATCATTTCCAGCTGTAATGGGTAATACGAAAAGACTTCACCATTTATTTTATCAAGAGGAAATTACCTACCGAACAAGCAGATGCGACATAACAGGGGCTGAAGCGACAACAGCAATGTATTTGTCTCCCACTCAGTCTTCCCACTTTTGGTGTATTTATCTGACAATTATTAGGGGAAACTTAGTTTTTTTTTTTACTGAGTGGCCTACATCTCATATAAATAATTAAGCATTCTTTGGAACAGGTACATGAAAACAAATTTCCCACATCCCAGGAAAATGTTCTTGCTTCCACCCCCCTTAACCATTCTCCTAATTCACATTAAGGTATTTAATACAGCATTTAATTGCCTTAACAGGAAATACTGAGGAAGCTCCACCTCTTTTTTGAGAAGCATGGTGATTAGGATGTTTCCACATTAGATGTGGAGGATTTGGTTTCAGATTCCTGTTCAAATTACATTAATTGCAGCATCTTAAGGAGGTCCTGCCTTCTGTATTGAGCCATATGCCAACTCAGTGTCTCCTTTCAGCTATTTTCTGCTACAATGTCCAATACCTGTAAGGTCTGAGAACACTTCTGAGGTTTGAACCTGTGTCTTGGACCTGGGCTAGAGAATTTTGTTGGTATTTAGGCAGGTGGTATCTGGACTCAGGAGCACCAGCACCTCCCCCTGCTCACTAGTGATGCTTGGATACTTGCACAGCTGAGGAGCAGCTAGCTGGGCTGAGGATCCACGAACTGCAAGATATTTCTGTATGAACTGGATTCAAGGAGGCAGGTGCCTCACACTCCCTATTTCTTTCATCCAAAGACAGGTCTTCATAATTGGCCACCCACAGCCAAACAAAAAAAATGGGTGTTACTTTTATCTTCCTGAAGAAACAGCCTGAAAAATATTCTTAACCCCCTTGCAAAGTCTCTTTACTGAGTTTATGATGATCTTGTCATTTTGAAATAGGAGGGGGAAAAAAAAAAAGCATCCTGCGGTTTATTTGCCAATCTATAACATAGTATTATGAAAACCTGAGTACACTGTCCAATTTTACTAGAACAGAAGAAATTATCCAATCACTTGGAAATATAAGGGATAAAGTTCAGGCATTATAACATGCCATTCTGTGAGAACAAGGGCATATCCCACCATTCATTCAGTGAAAATGAAGCACAGAAAATGGAGGAAAAGGATAAAATTTCTTTTTGTCTACCAAAAGCATCTGGATGCATTCTGAGCATAAAGAAAACTGCTACTTGTGATACCAAATGACAGATAAAGGTTGTTTGATTGCATGGAAGAGGGACTAACAGCTTTTCCAATCTTAAAAATGGTCATATTAGAGACAAATGAAGGGGTTCTAATCATCATTGAAACAACTCTTTTTGATTAAGTCAGACAGAAGAATCATTTAAGATATAGGAGACAATCAACCATGTTCAGATTTGAAGAGAGCATCTAACTGACATAGCACAAAACAAAAGAAAGGCATTCAAATAATTTTATTTATGAAATATCTCTTACTTATAAAAATGCACATTCATATGAAAACACAGCATAATAATAATTGATATGTAGGCCAAGATGGGTAGGAATTAATATCTTTATAATATAGATGGTGAGTTAATTAAGATAGAGAAGAGGAATATGATCTACTTAAGGTCATACAGAAAGCCAGTGAAAATAGTAGGAAGAAGCACCAGATGTCCTGTTTCTGAAATCTCTGCTATAACCATTAGATCAGTAATATCCAGTCTGGCAGCCCGTAAGGACTTCTGATGTGTGTCATGCCAGTATGCATTAAAAAGCTAAAACCAAAGCCAACAGCAAAATGTTGCCCACAACACTTTACTTGCTTGCTGTTTGGCTGATAAATTAAGTCAATTAGAGGCCATGGACGGAACTGCTTTCTTTATATGTCTTATGTATAGAGTCAGGCTTTGTCTAGTCTTTAAGTCTGCCTTTGTTGACTTGCTAAAGTAAAACAAAAAGCATAAACCACTGCCAGCAATGATGCAGCAAAGGGAGGTGAGTGGCTGCACTGCAGGTCTGCGGGTGGCAGAAGCCACCAGCTCCCGTTGTACCACCTACCACAGCAGCCACCCCAATGGGTCTGGCAGCGGAGGTTCATGACTTTAACCCAGACACCACTTGTGTGTGACAAGCGAGTTACTCACAGAGATTGCCAAATAAATACAGGCCAAATAGAAGTTATATTGAAGCAAATGTAATTGACTGCTGCACACTCTAAATAGTATTTCATGCCAATTCACATTTTTCAGCCTGATTCTTCATACGTATTGCAGTGCCACTGCATTGACATATTTAAACATACATTCCACGCTTTTCCTTACAGCCTTCTTTTCTGACTTGATTGTTGTAGTCATCACAGAAATATTAATCAAAATTCATTGCAAGAAGACATAGTTAAAGAGATGTAAAAGTGCTTTTCTATGGAGCTATTAGTTCTTAGTATGTAAAATGAAGTACCGCATCGCATCATAGTAACTTTGTTTTGCAGATTGCCATCTCTCCCAGAAATCATGGATAATGGAAGTTTAATGTTCTTTCAGACACATGAATGCATATTTCTTTAATTTTTTGCTATTGAAAATGAATGTGAATTATAAATTTTGAGAGCAGGGTAGAGTAACAAGGCATATTAGGAAAATAACTACACTTGTCCTTCTGTCGACCATAAATATGATGAAAACAAAACAAAACAAAACCAAACCTCAGAGAAAACAATTTTTCAATTATGGCTAATACAAAAGAGTTTAAAATATGGGAAATACATGTTAACTTTATAGAGAGAGGTATTTAATTTTTTTAAAAAATAATACAGGTTTGAAACAATAGAAGTTATCCACAAACCTCCTTTCTCAGATTGTTTTTTCTTACCAGAGTATCTGACCAGAAACATTCTGAAGGAAAAACAGCAACTTTATTAAGGCTACCGTATGTTTGAGTTTCTCTGGTCTTGGTGATTTTCCTACTATGTTCTGCTTGGGCAGGATTCATCCTACTTCATCCAAGATTCCAAATTACTGGTAACATCAGAAAGGTTGAGAGGTCTCAGAGAATCTTAACAGCCTAATGCAATCAAATAGCTCAACATCCACTTTCAGAGGAGAATAAATCAGACTCACTGCAGGTAAGATAACCTGATCATGGATCTGCATTTCCATGGGGAAAATAAAAAATCCTCCCAAGAGATTACAATTCTATGCCCAGATGCCCAAAAGTTGCCTCAGATGCTGTTCTGAAACTCAGATCTTCTAGGTTTTTTTTCCTCATATCATGGACATACTGTCTATTCGTCTCAGGGAGTTCACCCACACTACCTTGCCAATATGCCTTAAATCTGGAGACAAAGTTGTTTAGTCCCTAAGTTCATTCATTTTCACCTCTTTCCACTGACACTGCAGATATAGGTGACAATCAGACAAAAAGCAGTAATAGGCTTGTCCACATGATGTGGACACTAGGATAGGAAGAAAATATTCATTTCATATAGTCACCCAATGATTCTTTCTTTTAAGATAAATTCAGTATAAACCATTTTTGGTTTCTGGATCATTCTTTCACTCAATTTCTACCTATTTTACTTACAAAGTCAGAAGTTCAGTCTGAAATGGACAGAAAATATGCCAAAAGTGCATAAAAAAAGTCATGATGTTAAAGTCCAAGATTCAATTACCTGAGTATCTAATTATAGCACTTTATAAATATTATATATATATATATGTCCAGTCCTTCATATGTTCTAATTTTAGCACTTTATATATACATATGTGTCCAGCCCTTCATATATTAAAAGATGTATCCTGATGATTTACTTTCAGACACCTGAAATATACAATAAAACAGTACAGAAAACATAAACCAATTCAAAATAGGATCAGATCAAGTGTTTCACAAGGAGCGAAACAATGAAGCAAGTGCTGAAGATAGATAAGGAATTATACTTGGCAGGTCAGACACAGAGAGAAACTGTTCACAAGATCTCCAAGGAATAGCCTGTGCTTGTCAGAAGCACTGAATCTACATTTTGTTAGGTTAGATATCTTCAATATTCAAAGAAATGAATGTTCCCATATCCTTCTCAAATGAGTCTCAGGTTGACCCAATTTGCATGGAAAAGTTTACGAGGGACTTCAAGGTAAATAATCTAAACTTACTTTTTATTACATTGAAATGAAAACTGATTTATCATTTCCCTATTTACAGTACTGGACTATTTACAGCCAAATATGTACCACAGATAAATATCAGAGAGACTTAACCAGCTAGAATCTTTTGCACTAAAAGCATCATGATGATCCTGAGGGTCTCTTCCAACTGAAACAATTCTATGATTCTATGTAGCCATAGTTCCTGCTATAAGATTTTTTACTTTTCAATAAATAAAATCAACTTTTTAAACTACTGCTAGGCTCAGGAGAGCTAACAGGGTTTTGGCCCAGCTGTGTGAAGGAGCTGAACCCAGACCAACATTCCTGTATTTTGGTGTCAAAGAGCCAGCATAAGTGCTTGCTCTCATTGCCTCAAGTATGCAATCTGTGAGGAATAGCTTTGGTCAGTGCTTTGTGATACCTACTGCAGGATCTACCGGCTATTTGGTTGTTGTCTAAAGGCAAGTACCAATGACATCACTTACACCACTTTCCAACACTTGCTGGACTCACTAGCAAGTTCAGGTTCAGTAAGACACCCAAGAGCACTGGGTGTTCAGGGGCTGTCTTCTAGGAAGAAGTAGCACTGCCAGTTTGTTTTAAATTGAGACATTGTCAATAATTGCCATGGTTGACTGCAGTACATTAGTAAAGTCATCAACAGGGATGATGGGATTTTGCATAAAAGGCCCAAAACACAACTTAGAGAAAGTGTGTGGGTCTATAGGATACTAATGCAGCATTATGTTTGTACAGCATCTAAGGAGATTTGTTGCTGTAGTCATTTTCTTGCAGTACTCGGCCATGCAATAGGAAATATAAGTGTTGATGGGAACATGACAAATGTTTCAGGACCTGTCAGCACCATTAGATTTCCCATATGCCATGGTTCTGATTCTGCCTTGGCATGTTAGGCAGATCTCACCACTCTCTTGAGCCTCAGATGGAGCCAGGTTAAAAGTTCAATGGCACAAGAGGAGCATGAAGTCAGTGCAATATGGCTATGCAGTGGCCAGGCTTCTGTCCTTGCTGGTTGCCATCCCCTGACGCCATGGGGTGGCATGGAGCTGGGGGACCACAGCTGAGCCAACATGCAGTGGGACCAGCTGTGCAGCCAGCAGCACTGTCATTGCCCATGGTGGAACTGCTTTGCTGCTCCAGCAGTCCGCCTGAGGAGCTGCCTGCTCTGCTCAGGCCCATCAGCTCTGTGTCCTACGGTCCAAGGTCTGCACAGGGAGGGGAAGCCAAGGCAGGAGGCACCACACTGTGACACAGCTTCGAACATCAGACTTCTGCCTCTCCCTGCAAGGCTGCCTCTGCATTCAAAAAGAACCATAAACTCCTTCCTAGCCAGACAGGCATGAAAATATGAGCGTGTGTACATATGTGTGAACACAGATGAACTGGCTTTGACATTCAGAGTTCCTTAATTCAGGGGAGCCCTTGGTTGCAAGCATTTTGAGCCACAAAAGCCAGCCCTGATAACTTTATTTGCTCACCATTTAGTAATTATATATTTCGGTCACCCAAAGATGTTCAAATGCTGGAAACTGGAAAGAAATATCAGACATTTTTATAAATACAGTGACTGATTCCATGATTTATTCATGAGGTTATAAGGTACTGTTGGGTTTAGTAATCACTCCATAAATAGGGCAATAAAAGCACAGACCAACACCTTTCACTTACCCTAGTAAGTAACTTCATGGTCAGATTTTTCTGGTATACTGAGCAGAAAGCCATTTTCTATCAGATAATGAAAATATTTAGAAAAATCTCTAGAGCAGTGAGGGCTATAGAACTCCTAAAACTGTAATTGTTTTACACCATTATTAGAAATGAAAATATTTGGAAATTATTGAAGTTTCCCAATAAATAGGGTGCTACACCAAATAACCCTGAGGCTGCTAAGAAAAGTGGTTTTGAATTGAATGAAAAAGAGAGTGGTTACTTTTTCATCTATCTGCTTCTACCACACAGCAATAGCTATATATATAACAGTATCCTTGTCATAAATTGTTTTTTATAAGCAAACCAACTATCATTTGGAGTACAGCGTATTTTATATAACTCAAAATCAGAAAAAAAAGTTTCAAAAGTTTTAACAAATGTAATTGTACAAAGTTCACTAAATGCATCCACACATACTCTGCAATAACTTTTTAGCGTATCAAATCTAAAAAAGTCGAAGACAACTGATAACATTCGTTATTTAATAAATAATAAACTATTTGAGTTCACTTAAAAGTTGTGCCTGTTTTTAGCTATTTTTCTTCAATGTGTTGGAGAACTATCTTTTCTCTGAGATAAACCCTTGGTCTAAATCTTTCTCCCCCACATGGAAAAGGGAGCAGTGTGCATGAGAAGTGTGGTTCAAATTTTAAAGAGTTTGTGTGGATCAACAGCTGAGGAATCTCCAAGGAAAACCTGAGGGGGTTCAAGTGACAGAAACAGTTACACTGTCTAATATAACCCCACTAAACTGCTTCAAATTAGTTGCATTTTCTACAGATTATAAATCTACATAGAACAAGATTTTATCCTGTAACCATAAGTACAACAGAAACTCCAGATCTCAAAGAACACAAAAAACCCTGAAGAAAATCATAATAATACATTAATAAGATAAAAATGTTCCTAAATCAACTGAAAAACTTTTCTATACTGTAGTCCAGCCTACTAAAAATCTATACTGAGAAAGTCTGCTAAACCTTTCTTAACAGCTTCAGCTCAACTACTAAATGTAATGTTAATGTCACATTATGGAAGCGGTCCAATATTATTAAAAACAAATATACTTTGTAATAATTTATTTTACCAGTATGTTAGATCATATAGTTTGTTTTTCATGCAGTATTTCAGTGGTTTTTTTAAATGTATATTTTTCTGTATATTTTTGAAATGCTATCATAACGTTGAGTTAAAGGATGAGTATATGGCATTAAAATAACTGGTAGGTTCACCAGAAGTTACATTAATGACTGCAAGTCCTGTTTGGGAGGTGTAGCCCAGTTAAGCCCAGGTGACAGGGCAGAGTTAGGCCTGGTAAGTCCCACCTGGTGAGGCATCACAACCCTCACAAGATTTGGCTTCCCAAGGACAAACGGACTGGCTCTTCAATGTAAGAAGGAATTATTTAATCTGTATTTACTTACTTTATTTGGGGGGGAATTAAAGCAGTGATTCCACCTGCATTTAAAACAATGACAGTGGCAGATGTCTCATACACTCTATGACTGGAGAGCAAGAGGCTTTCCCTGAGAACATCAGCTTGGTCAGCTGAAGTCAGGTAGATCTCTAGTTGTAACTTGTAAGGTATTTCAATGGGTGTAAAATATTCTCAGTGGTGAGATACAGTGTGATTCCAGGGCTAATGGATAATCTTACCACATGAACGAAGTGGGTCTAAGTTGGTGGTTTTCAAGCTATCACCAAGGGCTTTACTGGCTCTTTGCCATCTTGGGCAGCAGGCTCATATAAATAAACTCTGAAAAATTTTTTTCTTTTTAGAATGTAGCACTTCAAGATCTGTGCCAGCTAGTGTGGCTCCTTGTTTCACACAAGCAAACCATCAGTTAAGTCCGTGCTCATCTGCTGCATTCCAAATCTTTGTTGCAGCAATAAGAAGAAATGTTTCATATGCCGAACACCTTCCTAATTCTCAGACAAATCATTAGCAATGTGAACTGTTTTTCAACAGGTAAAACTATGGAGGTTACACTTGATTAGCTTAAAACCACAAAGGCAGCCTGTGTCTGAGCAGAATATTTAGCTGAGCTAAATAAAATCATCGCTGGTCCTGCTACCTGACTGCCTTCAGAAGCCAGTCAGTTTTCTGATGGGATAGGAAAAGGTTAGCATTTAAAGTATATGTTCAGACATATTCATATGCTTTATATTGTTAGGTCAAAAGTAGTTAAGTCAGGTTTTAGGAGCCTGTTTGTGATTTTTTCCACTATTGTTGGCCACTATTGTTGGCTACACTTCCTGGTTTTTATGGATTATTTGTTTCAGGAAGCACTGAAGCCACAAAAATTACTCAAATCCATAAAAATAAACCAAACCCAACCTATGTTTTTCATGTAAAAGCAAAGCACGGTCTGGTGATTTTGCAGGGAAAAAAAAAAAGCTTTAAATTTGTGAAATTTTGTTTTGCAGCTACAAAGTTTGACACTGAAGTTGCTGAGTATGAAAAAGCAGATTAAAAAGGGGGAAATATAAGATTATTTTGCACAATGACAAAGAAACTCACTGCTCTGCACTCTGCAACAGTCAAAAAAATATAACTACAAATTGTTAATCTACAGCAAATTGATTTGCACAAGAACTTCATAAAGTATAGTTGCAGTCTCTACAGCTGCAGTATACTTCACATGAAATAATCTACTCCTTTATCTATAGCCTGATGCAACTTCCATGAGAACGTCAAAGCTGTGCTTTGTTCATGTCATTGGGTTTTCTTCCTGAAGCAGATTTAGAAAGAGTCAGAGATTTCTTTCCTTGTCTGATCATGTCTGTAATGTTACAACACTCTCAGTGCGCCCACATCTCAGGAGTAAACTGTTCTGCTGGGTTTATTTTCAAGAAAGCTAACAAAAATCATCATTATTTTGGCTACTTACTAACCTTTAACTGTTGCCCTAACTACTAACTACATGCTTGCCAGCATCTTCCTCATAAAACTTCTGTAAGAACCACAGAATTGCTGAAAAAATTATTATAACAGTGCAGTAGAACTGTTAAGCTTTTGCCTCGTTTTTGATTAATTTCATGCCTGACTCAGTCAGAGATTAGGCCCTGACACAGGTTATAATTAAATATTGAAATCATGAAGTGCAAGAATGTTTAATTTTTAAAATATGAGTTTTAATTTACCTCATACAGAGAATAGCTCTGGTCACCTGCAGAGATGCATTACACACTACATTGCCTAATGTAGGATGCCTGAATAAGGCTGAGCATACAGTTAAAGTAAACTAATGCAATTTACTGAACAGCAGTCAAATATTTATCCAGTTGATGAAGCAGACTTTATGTGAAACTCAGACAATAATTAAAGAGAAGCCTTGCTTAAAACATGCTTACTCCAGTTTTCACAAATATGTTATACCAAAGCAGCATCTTCCTTTTCTCAAATATTGATGTTCTCCTAACACATTATACAGTGAGCTTGTCCTTGGCATTCTCTTGACTATTTAATGAATATATTTTCTGGCATTTGCCTTATCTTTGTTATGTTGTTCTTTGGAGAGCTAAAACTATTAGTTAGCCCTTGACAGAAAAACATCAGAGCAGGCTAGCAAAAGGTCTTACAGTATCAGAGCTATTAACATGGTATTTGATTAAACCATAGAAAGATGGGGAACAGACACTACAGAATATGTCCCCTGCACTTAGACTTTCACAACCTTGGATGTTTTTTGAAGAACTTTCACTTTTTTGTGTGTGTGTGTGTGATTTTATCTGAGCAATAATCTGAATAGTCATAGGCTGAATACTAATCCTACAATTATTCTGTAATGTAGTATCTCTGTCATTTCAAGTAGAAGTGAATACATCGGATATTTCCAGAACTTGTGAACAAATATTTTTTTCTTCAAGTTTCAGTTTTCATAGTAAAAAAAAAAAGTTAAAATCCTTTTATACCTGAAATATATGTTGAGGAGATACATGTTTTACACGATCTAGAACAAAAGGTAAACAGTTACCATACAGACATTTATAAAACTGTAAATGGACTCAAATTTAAATTTATAAGATTGAAGTTTGTGTACGTCATAATTTACAAGCATTATGAAATCCTTCACATTTCAAAGCACTATTAGAAGCAGGAAGCCTGAGTAGTTGTTCATGAGAAGACATCTAATACTAACCTCAGTAACAAAGGAGACAGAGTTTCGACTTGATCTATATTCCTCAAATAGATGGAAGCATATTTCTATAATAATATATTGACCAGTAGGTAATGAAGAATATATTGGCTATTAACAGTCGTTAGGAAATCCACAAATTTTTCAGTAGAATAAAACTGATGAAACATTGATGTCCATCACCTTCAAAACCCACCATATTTCAAAATACATCCTGTACATGACAGTTCACTTAATCCAAATACTACTAATCTTTGCAACATAAATGGAGAATTCAACATAAAGCGACTGCATGAGGTTTCTCGTACACTGAAGTAGTACTTTGGATAGTGTTTGGTTGGTGGTTGGTTTTTGTTGTTGTTGTTTTTTTGTTTTGTTTTTTTTTTACATTGAGAGTGTAACTCATACAAAGAGCTCCTGCAATGAGGAGGCTGCTTTTACATTTTTAAGAAATGGGGATTATCTTATCTAGATCAGATGAGCCATAGATGCAAATACCAACAACACCTAGTTAGCACTTCAGAAATGCTGCTGAGCAAGAGCCTGACTGGCATAAACTACCATAACTACTTCAGCGGAGCTGTGCCAGTACACACCGGCTAGGGTTCTGGCCTGCTATTTAGAAGCTGTATCCAGCCACATTTCATTTTGGGCTGCAGCCTCCAACCCAAACCTGCTGCATCTGCCGGTGGGTAGGAGGCTACCTCACAAACTCTCTGGACAATTTCTAATTCTGAATGTCCAGTATCACCCCAATCCTCACTGTTCTTAAAGCCAATATACCACAAACAAGTTACAGATTTAAGTACAATGCTGCCATTCTTACGTTCCCTGGAGGTCAAGAATCTGCATGTGTGAGCTCTGTAAAGTCAGAAAATTAATGCTTGTTAACAACAGGACAGTTTGAGCTGCAGAGGATCTATCATTGTATTCTGCCATTCTGTTTGGAGCATTCATGTCATTGCTCAAAGCATGCAACAAATCATGTGTGTGTATACATATAAATCTATACATTTGAGTACTAATGTTGGGATCACCTTAGCACAGTGTAAATATTTGTTTTGTCTGACTTGTCAGACAAACTCAGTTTTACTGAGGTGTTACTCACCAGTAAACTCATCTGGGGATTATCAGCCAGTATTTTTTGTAGCGAAAGGTAACAATCCTACCTAACTTGTTTCCTCTTACCTAATGGAGGAGGTTGCATTCAGCCTGTCTTTCTACCTGCCTTTTCACTGTTGATTGAGGAACTGAGGAAAGGCAGCTGGTTTAATTAGACAGATGTTAACAAACAGTCCTATTCACCACCTGTGTTACTGTTCATACGACCACATGAAGAATGTCCTTGCTAGCACAGGTACAATTCACAGGAAGAACTGAAGCACCAGAGGCTCAAGAACGACCATTCGTACTATCACGCTGTACGAGACTTTGTGGTGATTTTTACAATCTGCCGTTGTAGTCAATATGTACAGGGTCTTCAGATTTGTTGTACCATGACTTAAGGTTGGATCTAATCCTCAGATTTCTACCATTTAAAGACCAGTGTAACGTCACAAAGGTTTGTCTTTATTAGACTAGTGGTTTTGTTTGTTTGTTTGTTTGTTTTAAAGTGCCCTATTAAGCAGTAAAAGCATTGATAAAACTGTGAAAAATGACAGCAAATTTTAAAGTATTTTGACTACAGTATTTTATATGTAATCATGTTTGAACACTTTTAAATGCTTTTCAGTATGGTTGGGTTTGTTCTCTTCTCCACCAAAGGTTTCAGAGCTAGTAAAAATATTTGAGTAACTATTGTGCACCACCAAACAGACAAAAACCTGACCTTTTAGCTGTAAGTAAAATAGGATCAGATTATAGGACATCTGCCATTTTTCGAGGATCACTTTGGTTTGTCCGCAAACAGTGTTGAATGTCTATAAACTCTGGGTCCTATTCAGAGCTAGCTCTGTAGTGATTCACATTAGATGACATTACACTGTTGTGGTTTTTTTTTTTTTTTTTCTGTTCAGCTGTTTCCATTTAGAGATCCTATTTTAACATAATAAAACCTTTTAAAGGTGTAGGAGTTTTATGGTGCATTTGTGTCCCAAAGTCACTGAGATCAGGCCAGTCCATATCCCTCTGTCCATAAACACACACAGACAATCCCAGGAAATCACATAGTAGCTGATAATCGACAAAACTTCCACTCTACATTTCTTTTTATTACAACTACTAAGTGTTTCCCAAGACCATACAAAAACTCACATTGCTTCTCCCAAAGTTACTGGCACTGCAAAAGATGCAATTTATTCCAGCAGGAAATATGCAACACCTGCAAATGTCTTCAGTGAAAAAAGCCCAAAGATACTTGTCTGTAAAGCTCACATGTTTACACCTTTATACCCCCTTTGTGTATGCATAACACTGACTCATTCTCCTTCTATTTATACCTATTTACTGCACAGATCTGAATGAGCCTAATTTATGTCATAGCACCTCATGTTTTACTGTCTTTCACATCATCTTAGCTATAATCCTCGCATTTTTTATCAAGATCTTAGATTGTATGTCAGGGAAGCTGCCACAAGATTGATTCTGTGTTGTCAAAAAGAAAAAAAAAATGCTTGGAGGGCTTAATACTGTGGCCCTTAATTACAAGACTAATTGTACTTAATGGATCCACTCATGGGGACGGCAGGAGTGGGCCTGAACAGATTATGTATTGCCCCTGGAAACCTCTCCTTGCTTGGCATGCACCCACTAAGAGTGTGGCTGATTCACATGCCAGAGCAGATGCCACTAACGCAGAGGGCCGTGGGGTTAGCCTGCCAGAAAGGATTCATTTTCACTTTGAACCATTCGCTGCAGCAAGATACATGAGTACATGCTGGCTTGTGACTGTTACAGCCCCATGATATTTTACAGTGCATAGAATCTGTAATGGAAGAAATCATTCCACAATAAAAATTATTTAAGATGGCCTTACTTAGCCTGTATGCATCATAGGGCATCAAATTATTTTACATGGTGCATAATGACCAGCTATTGATGTTCTCCACTCAGGCTTACCAAGTGAATGGAAAACTTCACCTATGCAATAGGAGTGTTCATCATGCCATACTGTACAGTGTCTTACTTGATGGCTACTACTGAAGGTTAAATAACAGCTAATGGCTACTTAGACTAATTCCAACGTTCTTACAAGTATTTCTTCTGTACCTCTAAGCATGTTTATGTATACATAGATGTGTGTGTATACATATAAATCTATACATTTGAGTACTAATGTTGGGATCACCTTAGCACAGTGTAAACATTTGTTTTGTCTGACTTGTCACTGCAGTAATAGGATCCTTTTGATAATTGCAAGGAACCATCATCTCACTACTCCAATGAGTAATACTTTTTAACAAATAAATAAATGAAACTTTAGGTTATATTTATTTTAAAAACTTTTTTTTTTTTTTTTTTTTTTAATGAGAAATGTGGTTCCTAAAAGAAGTCCCACTCCTATAGTCTGAAGGTTATCTTCTTAACGTTTTGGAAAAAATTCCCACCATGTCCCCCAAACCATTCTTAATGCTGATAGATCAATTAACAAGATTAGTTTTCCCATCTTTGTATGCATGTGTGTGTGTAGACACAAACAGTTTCTTTCATTTGAAATGTAAAAATAATGCCAAATTCTTGTTTGAAGTTGTTCAATGACAATTGCTCATAGAACTCTAACCTTACTTATGCAAATCACTAGAGTTCATGGTAAGTCTGACATTTACAGAATTAATGAACTAAATAATTAAGTGACCTGGTAAGCGAATTGGTAAACCAGAACTATTAATCTTTTAATGAATTCTTTACTATCACTTAAATAATAAATTTTTTGCATAATTTTAAAGGATTACAGTAAAGAAACATTAGAATAGAAAATCCATTATGTAAAGGAACGTTGCTTTTATAAATCTGTCATTATGTCTCTTTTTATTGAATTCATTTCTATTCAAGGTTTAGAAAAGTGGCAATTCCTGCACTGGTGACTAACAGTCCCCAACATTTTAGTGGTAAGATTTTTTTCTTGCTAAGACAAAAAGTCTAGGATCATTTACTGCTTCAGACAAACCACTGCCTAAAGTGAGTAATTAGCATACAACTGTAATTTAAGAAATCCTCTATTTGATGGTGTGCATCACACATGTTTCAGATTTTCAAAGCACTAGTAAGTTAACTAGGCACACTAAATGACATTTCTGAACCAGTTCCTCTTAGAGATAAATTTTCTTTTTTCTACATGTTGTTGGCTTTCACCTTTCTACCAGCTTCATACCACATCTCTTACTTTTTCATGTTAAGAGTATCCTGAACTCAAATACTCTCTTGAAATCCAATATACCAGCATTCTTCATATTCTATCCTATTGCTAAGTAAATTTGTTTTTCCCCATCTTCCTCCCTCTCAATGTACACAATGGAATTAGACATGTCAGAATGGAAATATGGAAGCACCATATGCTTCTGTAGGTACCATTTCTCCTGATTGTGAAACTGTTGCTGTACAGACTTGAACTACACATTCTCTTCTGCTATATCTAGGTGTCCATAAGAACCAGCAATAAGACAAGGACGTGTGCATTTTTTTGTGACATAATCTGTTTTGACACAACAACCAAAGATTTCAAGGACTTGTAAAAAAGGCTGCAACATTTGTTCCCTTTTTAAAAGCACAGCCACTGAAAGCAGACGGATAAAAAAAACATGTATCCAAAACTGTGAAAACATTTCAACTCATTTTTACAAAATTAATACTTACACTTAATTTTTGATTTCTCTGCTTTGAAATGTGCTACACAGTATCACTTATCTCATAGCTACAAAACATTTCAAATTGATATTGAAATGTCATAGGGTGATATAAGTAATAATGGAAATAACGAAATTAGCATCTGACTGGGATCTTCCTTTCAAAAAATTTTCTCCATTATGTAAAAAAAAAAATAATTAAAAAAAAATAAAAAGAGCTACCTGTTGTGAAGAGAAAAATAGCACTTGGTGGCTCAAGAAAGAAAGTCTGGGTTCTGCAGGCTTTCAATGGCAGGTGCCACATACTCGTGTATCTTCCATGGCAATTCAGCAAGTCGATCCTGCCCACACAACACCTCTGTGAGCTTTCTGAACAATGTGAAACCGCTTGAGAGATCTGTAACATAATGCAAAGACTTCAAGTTATTATCTTCTGAGTGCTGCTAATGATGTTTCCACTGTGAATACAAAGGAATGCACCAAATATTGGCCATGACTGGTGTTTACTCTAGCCAGGTTTAGTTTTTATAAATAAATCCACTTAAATGACAGTAAATAAAAAGGGCAAGGCTACACGAATGTACTACCGTTAAAGGTGTACCTGGGGAAAAAAAAATTCTTAAAAATGAAGCACCGTGGCCAACAGAGCCTTACTATTTCAAGTGAGTTCAACTTACTTTCAGGAAACTGATGAAACTTCATTAACAGAAAATCTAATTCTGCTGACCTATGCTGCACCCACACAGTGGGGTTTTTGCAGTTCATTATGCAGGAACAGTAACTGCAGCAGGCAGTAACACCCACAGAAATAATTCTCAAATCACAGAGTACTATTCTGTCCCACAGAACACTCTCTCATTAGGTAATAAAGCTGTAAGAAAGCAAGAAGAAAAACACAGGCAGTGTGCTATTCTGCAAGCTCAGTTACTAATTGTAGCTGGCCAAAAATTTTCTACTAGAGAAGACAAACATATTTTAAGAATCACATAAACTTAAGTTTTCAATATATTTCATTGTGAAGAGTGATGGGAAGTGGGCAGACAGAATCAGTGGAGAAAGGTACAATAACTTCAGTTCACGTGAGTGTTTGGTATACAGGTGTGCACATTTGTGGTTCATGAACTCCTCTGAACTAACACCCATGCAGAAACTTACCTTGTGCTAACCATCAGACAAGCTATTCAACTTTTCAAGTCAAATAGCATACCTAGAACAAAGCAGCTATCAGACAGAAAGGGTTTTCTGGTCTGCAGATGATGACGTGATATAAAGATACCCAAGGGCTAGATGATTCAAGGGCTAGAGGAAATTGGAAACCATATGGCAGGGACTAAGTAACTGTGTGAGCAGTAAAACTAAGACATATTAGTTTCAAAAGAAATTGTGTTGGTTGACATTTTTTACTTAATTATATTAAGGCTGCAGTGTAAGCCAAGCCTGGATATCAAATAAGCCACACAGGAGAAAATAGTAAAAAGACCTAATCATAACAAAAATATGTCAAGATATGATCTCCAATAGAAAATAAAAAATACACAGGACAGAGAAACCTAACTGAATATTGGATTGTTTTATTTGGAAAACAGTGCCAACTTCAGTTTTACAGAGGTCCTTGTTTTTCAGAAGTTCTCTTCCTCTTCCCCACAATTTAAATGTTGATACTCTGATGTCTAATACAAACTAAGTTTAACACTGCCATTATTCCTACAGTGTAGGAAACACCAGGATCTGTTTTAAGTATTTTGATGAAGTTGGTAGGCATTTACAGATATGCACTGAAATAGTTTCTAGATGTCCCATACATGTAGCACAATCATGTACAATGTGAACAGGCTCTTTAGAAAACAAAACAAAATAAAAGTGAGAAAAAGAGAAGATGGCATCAGCTATAACAGTGGAAATCAAGACTTGGAAGGGAGATTACCCTTGGAGATTTAAAAATACATGGGTACACATCAAAAGGCTAATTTAAAAAAAACTTAATTTAATTTTGACCCTGAAACTAAGGGAGAAAGCAAAAGTCACAAAAACTTTGTTTACACCACGTATGGGTGAAATTACTTCTTCTAATACAAAGAAACTGAGTGAGGGGGTAGTGGAAATGCTGAGTGATTTATCTGAAAAATGTTCTAGATGTCATCTAATACAGTTTTTATGTTATCCAGCTAATGCTGGTAATTGCACTTTATCTCTCTAGCAGCCTCTGCAAGAGCTTCCCAGCCACACCAGTCACAACAGTCTTCAGCTGATTTAGAAAAGAGAGTATTGGGCCATAAAGGGTAAATATGTAATAGAAAATAAAGTGCTTATGAGTAAAAAGAAATAGCAGAGAGACCAAAGCAAACATAATTTGTTAGAAAGACACTAAAATAATCTTTTTGAGCTCATTATTTTAAGATCACAGATAAAGTGACTCCAAAATTGTGTCAGTTTAATGTGCACCGGCAGAACCAAACCATTAGCTCTTTGGATTGGGCACAGACAGCATCTGGGATGGTTCCCTGGGCTGCCGGTGCCTTCAAACAGAAGCTCTTCAGACTGGCAGCGTGGGAATACTGCCTTTGAACAGCTGAGTGATATGCAAAAGATATAAAAACAGATATAAATGCTAACAATTAAAAACTAAATGAATAATACCCAATGCAGAATTTTTAAGAAGGCTGAGAAGGCTTTGCATTCAGAGGCAGTGCCAGCCAGCTGTAATAATCATCTTTAAACACTGCGAGAAAGAAGGAAGACATTATTAGCATCATGGAAACAAAGCAAATACCCCCATTGGTAAAGTTGTGTTTCTACAGTAATAAAGCTTCTGTAGTAAACTGAAATGGTTATACAGTTGAATCTCTCTGCTCTGAATGAGCAAAGCAACATTATATTTATGGGTCTGAAGAGACTCTGCTAGAAACATATGGCCTTTTATCCGAGCCTACCCAGAGCAATAAACTTTGAAATACCGTAGTTGTATTTGTTACTTTATGGGCAACGGTGTATTAAGAAATAAACATTTTAGCACTGTACTTTTATACAATGGAAAATATTCAATCTCCTCTGGAATTACCTAGGTAAAGTTGGGCATTCATTTGACATTGCATGCTCCTCCGATGAAAACCTCTGCTTAAATTAATTTGAAACAACTAGAACCAAATTAAACAGCTGAAATAGTTTATTTTGAAACCTGTGAACTAAGCACACTTCATATGATCTGTGAGATGTTTGATTTATGAGTTTGCTATGTAATTGTATCAGGGATGTCTACCCTGCAGCTTTTTGGCTGATGTTCCTCATCCCTCTTGCTCTTCCAGCGTGTGTGAATACCAACCACTTCTGCAGGTGTCTGGTCCGATCACAGCCACGCACAGCTCTACCCACTGCTACAAACAGTCCAGGTAAATGTCCACTCCCTCAGACACAACTCTTCCAAAATATTTTCAGACTACAGGTTGCCACTGCCACACACTTTTTGATTCTTTTCTCATATATGATTATACATTATACCTCTTCCCTTAATGAAAACTAGAAGTACCAGATGAAATGAGAAGGTGAATAATAAAGGTAAAGACTGGCTGGTGTTTGAAAGCTCACCTTCTTTCTCCTTCAAGTGCAAAGAGGTCCAATGAAGAAAAAACAAAATAAATAATAAACAAAGGTAACTGGTGGATGGCTGATGTTGTCCAGGCTATGAATTACAATGGAAGCAGAATACAATATCAAAATAACACTATTGCAGAGACTGGAAAGAAAGCTAACCTATGCAATGGGAAATCTAATTGTATGTAGATTTTGAACTATTGTTTCTCTTAAAAAGGGGAAACAGGCATAGCCCTCAGAAAAATCCAAACCACAGTTTGCCCAGAGACCCTGAATTTTAGTGAGACTTAAAATATGAACTGAGATCCAAACCCACAGTTGTAATACAGGCCTCCTGGTCTGATAGAGACATAACACACACAGCATCCAGAGAATAAAAGCTGCCTTTATAAACACATTAGTCAAATTAAAAAAAAAAAAAAAAAATCATGGACAATTATACATTTACCTCCAAAGCTTGCAAAGGACTGTGGGTGTATTTTGGTGTTGATTTTATCCTTGCTAATAAAACAAGCATGCCAGATAAGCAGAAGAAAGAAGCACACCTATGTCATGTTTTCTTAAATTATCTAGGGATTGCCTGACCGGGAAATCACTAAGAAAATCACACTGTAGCTGATTGATGGCTGCAGCACAAATGTCACAGCACTAACAAGTTCTCACTGAAAACTGAGAACTTTGCACCATGGCCGAAGCATAAAATGGTGGTAGAAACTCCCTGGTCTGCAGAGTCCTTCCTTCAGCCAGAGGACAACAGATTTGGGTGCTCAGCTAGTGGAGTGGACAGGATGAGGACAGGAGGTAGAAAGTGACCTCTCAGCCCCTCTTTCCAAAGCTTACTTCCCAAGCTTGGATTTTTCTTTCTGACCTTCATATCACTGGGAAGAGAGAGAACATGTGTCATGTCCTGATCTCCAGCCCAAGGTACTGTGATAAGGACAGAGCACCAATGTCTGCAACACAGGTAAACATTTCTGATTTCTGGTATTTCCTGAGCACTGGTACTGTAGCCTCTTGTGGCAGATGTACAGCCCTCTCTCATGCAGTTACATTAGGAAAAAAAAAAAATTCTTATTTTGGGGACCTACTGACGTGACTAGGAGAGAGCCAGGAATAAGGGAAGTTAGGTGAACAGTTTGCTGGGAAGCAACTGTAGTGCAGTGGTTGCCATATCACAGATCAAATACACACCAGGAAGAAAACTGAGCTGTTGTATCTTGCTGTTGATCTCAGAAACATGAACTTCTATCATTCCTTGAAAAAAAAAAAAAAATTAATTTTTAAGAAGTCAAAACAAAGAAAATGGATGAAAAAAAAACCAACAAACCAACCTCCAGTATTCCTTACTCTTAAATTGATAAAATGCATGAGGACTCACTGCCATGAAAAATACAGCTTGCCAAATCAACAGACCCCAGACAGCACTCTATCAACATGACATTGTGAGATTCTATTTTGTTTTCCAGCAGTAGAACATACACATGGGTATTTCTACATTACCTAAAGTATAAGAGCACCAGAGCTCCAACCTCACTGAGACCCATATGGTCAGCCAGCCTGGGACACTGAGCAAGGTCCCTGCACACAACACATAGCTGACCACCAGGGATGGGCAGGGAGGTGTGCAGGAGCCCTTCAAAGCTGAAGGGGTTGAAGGGCAACCTGTGTGCATGTGGTAATCCTTTGTACTCAAGAAGAAGAAGGAGAGGAGAAGCACATCTGAGGACAGGGCAGCCCTCACCCAGCATGGCAATGCTAGGTTTTTCCTATTTAATCGTTTTTGAAACCTCATGCGGATCCAAGCACAAACTATTTTCCCACAAAACTGATAAAGCACCTTCCCAAGGTATCTGAAAAATTCTTTCAAGGCATTTTCTGCTGTGGGCATGATTTCCTTTTGTGAGCAGATCAGATTGCTCGGGACAAACACTGCATCCCTGGTTGTGCCTTCACTTGCTCCTTGCAAGTTTATACCTTCAGAAGGTACCATCGTGTCCCAACAACACTGTACTTTCAAGGCAGGGCACATGGATTTCCTTTGGCCAGACCACAGCTCTCCATTTTATAGCTGCAGTCCTTACACCCAACCAGGTTTTTTGTGTAAACACCCAGAAAGTAAATAGAAATTCTTTTGTGTACCCTGGGCTTTTCCAAGGTTTTCGGCTGCTTAGAGACAACTTCAGCCCTCATTGCAATTCACAATACCATTTGATATATTTCTCCAAGCCATTTGACTCTGAAGGCTGAGATAGGATGGACCACATGGGAAGGCAGAGGTATATGTGTTAGGTTGCTGCTGTGGACCTGGGCACCTGGCAGGGCATCTTTCATCTGAAGCTATTGACAAGACATGAGACCACAGAGCCAGGACAAAGGCATTGGTGTTAACTGTAAATGCACAAGACATAATTCTACTAGTCAAGGAGCAGGAAGATTATCTGAATTGCACACTCAGTATTCAAGACTTCACGTGTCCACTAAGAAGCCATTTTACCAGCCAGAGGACAGTGGCATAATAAAATACCTCCCGTTGCCCAGCTATACTGTACAATCCAAAAATACTCCCTTGCCTACTTAGGACAGGTTTATAGTTCCTGTACACTACCAGAGTAGTGCAAAGGGACTGTGGTCCACCATGGTCCTTGCCTTATTTATGTTTGCTGTGGCTGTAAGATGATATCCCTTGCAACAACTCAGCTTTCTCCTTGCTTCTTCAGGAAAGCCAGATCCATATTACCATCGTTTCAATAGTATAAGGCTATTATTATTAAAGGCGCTTATTTTATTTTGAGGTTCAGAAAAATCCATTTCAGTCAGCATTGTGAATAATTAACGTACTTTCACAAACAGAAATCCATAGTCATTTTAACATTATGAAACCTAGACCTGAATGCAGAAAGCTTGCCTAGTATATATAATGATGACAGGAAATTCCACCTATGTTATTTTCTTGTTTTTTTCCCAAATTTTCTGAGCCACCTTGGAGGCCTGGAAGAGCCCTCTGAAGAATTTCCAATGCTCTAGAAGGCCCAAGGCAGCATTTCCAGTGCCAGAAGGTGAACGACGGGCTGTATTAGTCTGTAAGCTTGCCTATGATGACTAATGGCAGTATTGTGAGATGAAAAAACAGTGTACAAGCCAAGGCTCAGACGAAACAGATTCTGACTTATCTGGCAGGTCTAAATAATTTAAAAGCACAAAGCATAGCTAGCCTGTTAGCTATGAGAATGAGTAAAGCACATCCTGCTGTGAATGAGGAGACCTAAGTTTTATCAGTTTAACATTTTGGACTACAAGGAAAGAGGTGGGGAGGGTTCAGTGGAGTCCAAGGATAATAAATTAATACTTGCTCATAACAGCGAGAAATAGTAACAGTTCTGGAGAATACAAGAGATGTGGTACAACAGTGATTATGTCTATCACAATTGTCTCCTGAAGCCCTGACCAAGGCTGAAGTCCTACTCACCCAAATGACAGCTCCCCTGATGGTTTCCTTCAAATTGTGAGACAGGCAGAAGTATATTCACTGTCCTGTGATATACATGCTGGTATGAAAGATGATGCATCTGGTACAGGTGTCAGACTACAAATGCAAGACCATCTTATTTACTTTCTCCTGTCTTAGTATTTTTCTTAATTCTTTCCCAAAACCTCCAGAACCTATATATTCTGGCATTCCTTGAGTACAAAGAGCAGATGATATTTTTAAGCCTCTCCTCCCCATGCCAGTACCTTCCAGCTCCTTCAGTCTCTCCCAGGCAGGAAGAGGCATGTACCTCCCTTCTAAATCTCCTTTTGCCCCCTGAGTCTACCTGCCAGACACCAAACTCCTTACTCCTTGGCTAACGCTTCTGAACAGCCCAGAAATGGGTAGTACTGCCCTAAAGTTATCTACCCTGTATTACCCTGCCATTCCATCCCAGGCTTCACAGAAATGGGGTATCCTGACCATTGGGGCTGTCTGCAAGTCATCAGTGAAGTCCTTTCTCAGGGATGTACAGCAAAGTCTGCCCACTTTCCAAACTGCTTTCGGATCATTAAAGGTGTTAAGCACATAAAGAGTTTTTAACAAAAATAATGTACACAGCAAAGTTAGTATATTCTGTAGATGGCCCTCATCTCCTAGAAATCTCTGCGACAATGACGAATAAAGGAATACCCATCCCTAAACTTAAACTATATTTTAAATTCTCTGTACTTAAAGTTTAATCTGTGGTTTGATGCGTATGTGCTTTACTGAGCTGTAACACATAAATATTTTTATAGAATCATTACCTGAAGAATGTATTACTCCCTTTCTTGTTCAAAATTCCCTTTGAAAAAAATACAACTTCTGCCCGCTAAAGACAAAATAAAGGCTTTAGGATTTAGTGAGCAGTTCACAAAACTCCTTTAATGTAGTGTAAGATAGTATTTGTGTTTCCAAAGTTAAGCAGTACATGAAGTAGCATGTGCCAGTTATTTTTAAATTTTTAAATCCAATTAATTGTTCTAGCTACAGTACCACTAATTTTTATCTAGCTGATTAACTAGAGAATAATCCAAATACATTTCAAATTATAAATCTTTCATGATTTGGGAGATTTTATACAAATGTACATTTGACAGTGCTAATTTAAAGCAAATATCAAGCTTGATTAAACATTCCCAAGATAAGAAGGATAAACGATTGAATTATTTTATAGATTTAACTACCATTGATATGATGTTATAAACAGAAATATTTTGATGTTCATCATTAATTTTTAAAAATAATTCTTTGGGAAACAGCCAAGAAGGACTGGAGAAGTAGGTCAGAATGTATGCACAAAACATTTGTATTCTTTACTATATAAACACTAATTTATTTATTGAAATAATACACTGTTAATTATTTATTAAAGAAATTATAATTTTCCTGAGCTTCCCTCTGAAAGAAAAAAAAAATCATTAAAATGTGGCTAATGCAATAGCCAAGGCTATGATTGTTTCACATCTCTGCCTCCCAACTGTTTGCCAGGTATTTATTCGCAAATCACTATCTGTTAAAACATAAGCTACATCAGAGCACCCCCAACAAGCAAGTGAATTACAAAGTGTTTTAGCAAGCTTTAAGTATTTTAAAAATATTCAGTATACCCCACTACATTTTCTGTCCCATATGTGGGAGACTATAGTGGGAGAAAATCTCTTCAGGGATCTGTTTTCTGGAATTGTTAAGAAAGGTACATTTCATAATACCATTGGCTATTTCCCCAAATCCAGGCTTTTAAAAAGGCAGATATACCAAACACTATCAAGTAATATGGGAAAGGGAGGGAAAAGACGCTTTGTGAGAAATGACATTACACACATAGGGGCTTTTTTCTGTTATTTTTATATATTTTTTACATGTTTTGTTGTTGGGTTTTTTTTTTTTTTAATAAAAAACAAGGAACATGACTGATTCACCAAAAGTGTTTAGAACTCTTCTGAGCACAATCGATCCTTCAACCATAAATTAGATAGACTTCACATAAACACTCAGGTAAACAGAGAAAGTAGAAGCATGAAAACACCCATTACCAATAAAAAATTGAGCACATGTTCCCAGCTGGAGAGTGAGTGGAACCATAGTCAACAACACAGAAATATGCGCCAGCACGTTATTCTCCAAGGCAGTGCTGTAAATGAGACAGTGTCCTGGGATGGTTTGCCTATACTAATCTCAATTGGCCTCTCTCGTTAATACATTTAAACAAAAACATGGATTTTCTGCAATCTATTACTATGCTCGATTAATTTGGGCATGGGGGTAGATAACCGTTTTTATCCTATTTTCCATATGATGCACTTAAACTGAACATATTTTTCTAATGGTGTAGTTTCATTTTGTTTCATTAATTCTACTGAAAAACAAGGAATATTGTGTCCAGCTGGTGCATTAATAAATATAACATGAAATAGCTTAATGCAACACACATTTCTCTCAATATCTGTTAGCTCTGTGTTACAGCACAAAACAAAAAGAATGATGCTTTTAGTATACTTTTGCTTTTCCCAATACTATGAACTGATTTGGGGTGAAGGGAGAACTGGCTGGTTTTGTGTCAGACTTACTGATATTTATTCTTTCTTATTTTGGGGAGTCTGGTTTACTGCATTTCCCTAAACTTCATTTATCCACTTTGCAAGTGGCATTAAATAAAATTCTTTACTGAACTCCAGACAGATTAGACCTACTGCATTCCCCTTATTTAGGAAATCAATTATCAAAGAAACAGATCAAGTTAGTCTGGCAAGACATCCCTTTGCAAAGTCCATGTTGTTTTTTTTTAATTATCCCTTGTTCCTTAATTTTTCTTTCAGGACTTTCCCTGTAGTCTTGTGTAAGACTGCAGTCAGATTAATGGGCCTCCAGTGTTTAAGCTACCCTGTGTCACCACCATCATCTGAAATATAAAGGCTCTGTTTTCTGATCCCTGTCAGGATCTTTGTCACTTCGGTAAAGAGACGCATTCAGATCACTGCTACTGTACCTACACTTTCATGCACTTACTTATTTGGGTATTTTGGGAATGGAAATACTTAGGCCAGTGTGACATAATTGTGTTGGGGTTTTAGCCTTACTTTCAGCCTGGGTATTCTGATTTCCAGCCTGACCTCACCTCCCATAGTCAGCACTTCTGTCCTTACACAAAACGTACATTTGATTTAAATTTGATGCCACACATGAACCATTTTTTTCTTGACCCCTATTCATTACACTGTGGTTGAGTTTTTCCTTCTGTGTTCTCTTTTATATATATGTATATATATATATGTATGTATATATACACATATACACACATACATACATGGCAGGGGTGGAACTTTATGCAGTTTATTTTAATTTACAAGGTCTGATTCAGCTTTATTTAGGCGCTTATCTCTACTTCTCTATTTCCTGGTCTCTCAGACATGGAATACTCCCTGGCCCTTTAGGCTGTGTGTTTATTTCTCCTGCCCTTTCACATGTGGTTATTTATCCAGTCAGTTCTGGAGCCCTTCCCTACAAGATTTTCCCCTTGATTAAGATGCAAGTTCCAGACAGTTTTCACACCTTTGATTTAAAGATATTTCACGCCTTCTCCACATTAAAATCCCTAAGCTCTTTAATCCAGTTGACCTCATTAACTAGTTTCCTTAATTTTTCGAAGTTTATCCTTTTGAAATTAAGATCCTTACAAGCTTGGATGCAGCTGTGCTGGTGGGGGTGGTGGCTGTATTGTGGTGCAGCTGCTGCACAGGCATGTGAGTTGGTGCCCATGCTGCACTGAGTGGTGTTAATGGGAAAGAACGCAGCCCCTTCCACCCCCAAGCTACTTCTCTTCCAGTTAATTAAGCTGAATAAATTGGTGATCATTTCATACTAGGTTATTTTCTACCAGTTCACCCTTTATGCCCTCATAGCACAAACCCAAGATACAACAACAATTTGTTGCCTCAATAGAGGAGGATTCTATCAGTGTTACTGATACTTCTAGCCTGCTGTATTACTTTGTCATGACATGTTTTTATTTGATTTTTTCCACAAAGTCAGGTTTTAACCTATGCTTTAAAGGAAAGTTCAGACACTTCTTTAGTTGAAAATTGCTGTACAATCAGGAAAATTTCTTCCTTACCTGTGACAAAAGTTCCTTGTCTTATGACCCAAGACACTGAGGGTTTGTATTAGAAGCCTGTTCAAAGAAGAAGCTGGGAATTATTTGGAACAGAAAGGAGAATATTACTGCTGATTTGTAGTTCTACCTACTAATACTGAGAAATTACATTATCTCCTGAAGAGATAATTGCTAACAAGATTCTTAAATCTAGAGATATACAAGTAGGCACTAACAGCATAAAACTGTAGGATGAGGAAGGCTTGTTATTGCACCTAGGTCGTCCTAAGAATAGAGAGTGATTCATTCTTGCACATTTTGTCCTGTTCTCTGCTTTATAAATCTACATGTTGCAAGCAAAATGACCTTTGTTATTTCTCTTGGGAAGCTACTGCACACCTTAAAACGTCTCAGCAAGTACAAGGTTTTCAGTGGCCTTTAGCAATACTTTTCCTTTCTTAACTGAGTCTCAGCCTTCCAACCAGAAGCAAGAAAACACAACTTAAGCACTCATGGTTATACCTATGCAATAATGGTAATAGCAGAAAGACATCACCTCACAAACTGCCCTTACCCGTCGCTAGCTTTTAAATGTCTCAGCCACGATGTGTATGTGTGTGCTGGATCAGACTTGGGAAGCCAGAACGTGCACCATCCATTAACTGTCAGGCTCCCCTATGTTAGATACCAGCCCCAAGGGAGTAACTAAAACACAGCAGAGCGAAGCTAACAGCAAAATGAAATGCACTTGTGCACTTGCCTGTGAAGATGGGCATCCAGTTCAGTGGGTACAGCCCTGTGTTGCAAAGAACAGGGTAGTGGCATGTTGTCTTTTATGTGGGGCAAGCAAACAAGAACATTTATGTGTTGGTGCTGCTCTGATTCTGTGAAGTGTAGTGAAAGATAAAAGTACACAAGGCAGAGCATGTGTCTCCTAGGCACAGTCATGCTGTGGAGAGAAGTAATTTATCCCTGCTGGGAACATCCATCATAACCCAGAGCCTGGAAATATCTGTTATTAGAGTGCATTCATTCCAGAGCTTATGCTATGTATGTTTGCTATTTAAGTAGATTTGCTGCAATACTGGTGTCAATTAACTTCTAAGATCCCTTCCCATGATTTCACCAGTAACGAGCATGTTCACCTATATCAAGTTAACAAACTAATATTGCAAATAGGGGCAAGTGTGAAAGTTGTTCCTGTGCTTCATCACAGCTTAAAGTCTGAGCCAAAAGAAAGCACGTTGGAAGAAAAATGACTCCTAAATTGGAGTTAATGCCTTCCTCACCTGTAACCCCTGAAAGTCCAGAAGCTCGCATCATGAAGATTAAGATGAGGTACATCTAGAATTTAGGCAAGCTTACCTGTTAATGATTTACCAGAAATCAAGAGGAGTCTTTGGCAACTCAGTGTTTTTACTTGAGTGATCTGCGGGAAATAAACATGCTAATACTTCTAAGTGACATTTGCAGAGAGGCAAATTCATTTTCTTTTTTTACTTTTTTCAGTATGTCTTGTTAAAAGTTTTTTAGAATTCTCTCAAGTAGGTTCAGGTCTCAACCTGTGATGGGAAAAAAAAAAGAAAGACTGAAAATCAACATTTATGGTCTTAGATTCCCTTATTTCTGGAAACTACTGTGGAATAGCTTCAAAAGCACTCAGGAGAATGTTAAGGTTTTGAAGGAGGAGAAAAAAAACCTGTGCTGTCCACTAAACAATAGACACAAATGGAAATTCTCGCTTTTGCAGGATGAAACATGGAAGTGAAGGGAAGCATTAAGTGCAGGTAGTTATGGAGACGGATTTATTTCAGAAATTCTGAAATCATAGGTGCTAATCAGGGCCTAAGGCTCCTCTTTGCATCTCATGGCAAAGAGGAAGATGGTATTGACTGCAGATGGGGAAGTGCTGAGGAGGGATATGCTGATTCTCCAGAGTGGCCATTACTCATAGCTCTGAATTTGCAGAGCTCAGGAGACAAGTGATCTCCAGAAAGGGGCTGCTGTCAGAACAGGGAGTTGCCCTGTAGATTATTCTGCCTAGCACACTGTCCTCTTGCTTGATCAATGGAGATGCTCAGACTATGTCAAAGACAAATCAATCAACATCATAATTATCCTTATTTTTTGGTTTCTGGGACTCAAAGTGCAGACAATCCTTTCACATCTGTTCTGGCCAGATGTCCAGTGATTCAAATGTCCAAATAACAGAAGTCTCCTATCGAAATGGTAATGTCCTGAGACACGCTGGTGCTTTCTTTAATGTACAGTATAGCTTTAATGCTGACTCTGAATGGAGGAAATACTTGTAAAGCTAAGCCTTTGGTAGCATGAACAATATTTTCAGGTTGACACTGTAGATGTAAGCATAACCAATAGTTAAATAAATGACTGAACTTCCCATATACATGCAATATTCTACCACAGCTTTTAACTAATCATTAAATAAAACAGAGCTAGCACATTGCTGTGAGCAAAATAATCTTTCTAACATGACTCTTAAACAACTCAGTAAATCACTCTTCAGTAATTTCTTTATCTGACTGGCTCAGTATCCTTGATAGATTTCTGATAGCCCTAAGAAATATTTGATCAGTGGGTTGCCTGTGTGTATAATCTTTAGTTATTTGCTACACTAGTTTATCTCATTTTTTCCTAACTGAAACCTCATTTTATTATTTCATTGTGAAACATTTTCTCTGTGCAAAGGGTGAATTTATTAGACAGCTCAGACTCCTTCAGCCCTCTGAAGGACTAAGTGTTCTGGGGTGATTATGTGACAACTTAGACAAGAAATACATTTGCCCGCAACTGCATAATGGCTAAATAGCTACCCAGTATAGAAGCAGCCATGAAGCCCTGTCTTTAAAATAAAAATATTGTTTACACACCCCTTTACATGGTAAGGAAGAGGAAGAGCTGGAGTGAGGGTTATGTGGGTTGTAGTGTTGCACAGTTTGCAAGTCGGCATGGCTGGAGCCTTTTTGGAGACAGCAGGTTTTTAAAATAATTGCCTGGATGCAAACAAAAGTCCCTTGTGGATGAAATTCACACACGTGTGTAGGCAGGTTAACTCTTTGAGTGATGTAGGATTTCCAGCCACTACAGATCAAACAGAAGGGCTAGCCTGTGGCTTTGTGCACACAGTGTGTTGGACTTGGCCCCTGCAACTCTCTAATGACAGCATTCTGAGTCAATACCTTCCAGTGGCTAACCCAAGGCACGTCTCCTGTGTGGCAGGAGAAAGGTTAATGTTGCATGTAGTACTTTCTATCTGCTGTCAGCACTTAGCAGTTTACTCTCTCTAAAATTAAGCAAAATCGGCATCCAATTAATGGCACGAGTTTAAGATTGCCTCTGATACTGTGCTTGTTTTAGAATTAAATCTAACTACACCAATAAATCTAATATATGGTTGATCTGTGGTTCAGAGGGAAATCACTTGCTGGAAGAATGGTTAAGGGTGAGATTACTCCTTGAAAAAAAACCAGAAGTTCCAGCATTTAAATAGTTTATTCTTAAAAATATAATATCTTCTCTAAATGATTTAGATCTGTAAGTATAAAGTCGCACACACCAAATGCAAAGATTCTTAAAAAAATGCACAGCTCCTAAAAATCAGAATACCAGCATAAGGAAATATGGGAATATTATTGAACACTTTCCTGCACTTTTTATGTCATTAAACACTCCTGAAGTGCTGTGTTACGGTAGTGAAGTTAGGAAGTGATTAAGGACCTGGATTCATTTTTTTTAATATAATCTTTATTGGTAAGGTGTAGACAGGACTGTGCAAATTGTGCTGCAAAGGAAAATTAGTGTTCAAACTCTACCTATAGTTTCAAGAAGAAAAACTTACATTTCTACATTCACTACAGTGCCACCACTGTGAAGTTATAAACAATAACAATATTTGGTAGTTAAACACAGGGTTATCTACCTTTTTAAAAAAGAGCTGGGATGCTTAGGATTTGGTTAGCTGAAAATGACTCATTCACATCAGTCAGTAGAGCTTTTGACATGAAAGGAGCTCCTGGATTAAGTGGCTTAATCTATTAACTAAAATAGGGTAAAAAAAACCAAACAAACAAATAAACTAACAACAACAAAAACCACCACATGCCACATCACTGAAACCAACCTTACTACATTCTAATTTTAGTAAATTTATTTATAAAGTTCTTTTCTGATACATTTACTTCCAACAAAAGGGAGAAATTAATGGAAATCCTGAGATGATATAAAAGGAAAATGTCCCAAATCAAGCTTAACTTTCCAAGTGAGGTTATGAGTCTCAGAATGTTTTTCTAGACCTCCTACTGGGTAGATCTCAATATTGCCATCATTCAAAGAACTCAACCCACAAAAATAAATATATTTCTAAGGGAAATATATGTCATGCTGCTTGCAATGCTTTCATTTTTTTCAGTTAATCCCAAATCTAGTAATGTTTACCCCTTTTTCTTAAGAGCCATGCTTCAGACATCATATTACATGTGTGTTTAAATTTTCACTCATAAAGGTAATTTGTGGGGGCCAAAGGCTCCCCTCCGCATCTCACAGCAAAGAGGAAGATGGTACTGACTGCAGATGGGGAGTGCTGAGAAGGAAAATGTTGATTCTCCAGAGTGGCCATTACTCACAGCTCTGAATTTGCAGAGCTCAGGAGATGGGTGATCTCCAGAAGGGGGCTGCTGTCAGAACAGGGAGTTGCCCTGTAGATTATTCTGCCTAGCACACTGTCCTCTTGCTTTCTATTCCTTCTTTTCTTTGAATAATCTGGAAAACATGAGCTGTAAAGGCTCATGAACAGATTGCAGATAAAATACCCTTATATGAGTAAAAAGTATTAAATAAAAAGCAATACCCAGCTCCTGTTTTGAGACTGCCATCACTACGTTTTCACCTCTCTTCTGTTGTGGAGAAAACAAGCGAAAAAACATTCTAGCCGTTTTAGAGTTGTATCTGTTGGTTTAGTTTTCAGAGTGCAGCTGCTGATGCCCTGTGAAGGAATGTGCTACATGTCTGTCAGTACCTCATGTTCAGGAGATGCTCTATTCACAAGAATGCCCAGGTGTAATAGAATCGCTTTGCAGTCTGTATCTCGTTGAGTCTGAGGTTTGTTGATGGTGGAAAAGGAACCACAAAGGCTGAGGTACAGGAAGGGTTGCAGATTGGTGGATTCAGCAGAGGCTTAGGAAGCACAGGTACGTGAGTAGATGTAGTCAGCCCAAATCTAGAGGGTACAACCATCTTCTCCAGTGTTCTGTGCAATAATTGAACGGCTGTGAGTATAGCTCTCTGCTGCCACTTCAATACTAGTTTGCTGGTTCTCCTTGCACTTCATGCCGATCACCTTCCACAAAAGATGAAAAATTGGTAAATCTTGAATCTGGACTACTGCCACAACATTTGGCGTTCAGAGCAGTGGATTCTAACACAAATCAATTTCTGCTTTACACAGACTATTCTTAAGTGTATATCTCTCTATCTACACACAAATAAGAGAAAAAAAGCAAAACAAAACAAACCTACAGAATAAAAACTACAGATCAAATGAAGCTGGTCTTCCACAACATAAGTAACATATTCAACATCCACACTGAGTTCACTTTCTTTCCTGATGATCAGATTGTCATCGCATCAAAAATTCCCCTGTTTAGTTTTGGCTGTGCTTGCAAGCTTTATCGGACATTAAGGTCTTCAGAGATGTTATGTGAGGTTGTGTCAAAAGGACAAAAAAACATTCAACATGCTGTCTTTGGCAGAATGAGTTCCAGCTTTTACAAATCTATTTCAATTAGGCCTTTCATTTCAAGGAACAGACAGATTTTAATTCTGACATGTAGAGACCTCACACAACAGTACATTTACACTTGCATTTACTGCTGCAAAGCTAGTGCCATCACAATGAAATAATAAACTTCTAAACAAAAAATCCTAGAAGATTTATTAATAATTTGACAGGACAATTATCACGTTCATTACTTTGGTGCAGCTAAAACAAGTTTCTTATTAGTGATGTGATATAAAAATACAGCTCTCAGCTTAAAAGACCCAAATGTTGTTACATTATTGTAGGATGAAGCATAAGAAGTACTACCCACATTCAGTTTTAGTACAAATATACTTTTTGCAGAAAGTGCCCATTTCAAGATTAGTCTGCCATAAAACATCTGACTGTCCTAATGAGGTATGAGTTATAATGTGACTGTACCTCTCCTGGTGTCATTTTTGCTTCTTTACTAACATTTGCTCTTGTTATTTTTTTCTTACTGTACATACCATATACTGGAGACACTCCCATTTTCACAGTTTAAACTGTACCGAAAATCATTGTCTGTAGTAAAAGTGCCTGACTCTGAAAAATGCAACTATGTTAAGTCTAGATGGTTTAAATAAACATCACTATGTAAGTAAAAATTCTTGAAGAAGACAATTTTTGGAGACAAGGCATGTCTTGCATAGCTAAACGTCCCAGGGATGCCACAGCATTCTCTTGCATGGGATGATAACAGTGGACAGAGCACAGCACTTTCAATACAGTACCAGAAGCAAATATTGACAAGCAAATGCCAGACTCTGAGGAAATTATAATGTATAATACTTTGTTTATTGCAGCTAACCAAATACACCTGTAGTAGGAATTAATGTTTGTCAACAGGATACATAATACCTGCACTTTCATGTTTTCAGCTCTTTAAAAATAACAAAATTCAGTGTCATTTACTTTTCAACAGAAAATAAATTAAATCTAAAGTTATAGATATTTTTCATTAGCTCTTAGATACAGTGGCTGTGCTAGAAACCATTATCTAGTACATTTTGCTTTCCAGATAAAGCTTTCAAATGCTTACATTTCATTGCACGTTGGTTGATTGGATAATTTGAACATCAAAGGAACCTTTCATTTAATTTAAGCCGTAAAGTTGTCTTTTGCTTTATTAACTTTCGATCAATAAACAAGCAATTTGGAAATGTAATCAGGAAATGCTTCCAATTGGCTGACAATGTATCAAAGCCAGTGCTTGAAGGCAAGAGCAAGCTGTAACAAGCAGTTTATTACCAGTAGCTGTTACTGACATTAGTCAAAACCAAGAAAGATAAAATGGAATAAGAAATGTAATGCTGGAAGAGCCTTGGGCGCTGTGTTCTCTTCTTCCTTTTGAAAACTGCAAGCCTGTCTTTGATATGATAACAAATATAAACTGTTTAAAAACACCAAATGCAGAAAAACTGAGACTAGCCTGTCATGGAGTTAATCCATTCTAGAGTGACATACAAATAGTGTAACATCCAGCGGATATATGTTATGGAAATATTTTGAATTGGATTTACATGTAGTGAGCAAATTGGAACTTTTGATTTTATGTGATATTGTAATGTACATGTTCTCATATTAACTGAGTGTAATCCTATTTGAAGATAATGAGTTTTCAACAGGCTCTCCAGTCTGAAACTACATCAGGACATTTTGATTTTGGTTGGAGAAGGTCCAAATGGACTTAGAAAATATTGCGTACCTCAGACTTGGGGGTACCCCTTATTTCTGAGAGGAATTTACATATTTTTTGAACAACACATCACCCATAAAACGGAATTGTGAGCTTTTGTAGTTTGTTTCGACAGTGTGTTATTTGTTTTTATCTGTGTTGTCTATAGCCCGAAGCAGAAGACAGGGTTAGATTTCACCTCTGTTTTATTGACCATGTCACTGAAAGAATCTTGCAATTATTTCACAATTATCTGTACATATTTTTAACTCAATTAACAATAAATAAGAAGGAGAAGAAGGAAAATATGTTTGGCTGAAATTGATTTGAGAGGTGACTAATGAGAATAGATTAATAGATTAAATTTCCCTGTTCTACGATGAAACAAAGTCACAGGGACTTAGCACAAAGGGATGCAGGAAAAGAACAAAGAGAGAAAATGTTTTAGCTGCTTTTTGAAAATTCTGTATGCTGGCACACTGGACATGCTGAGCACATCATAAGGTGTGCTGACACGCAAGTCCCATATTTCATCAATTCAAAAGGAAGCAATATTGTTATGTTAGAGGATTATTTTTTCTGGTTCTTCCAGTTAACTGTTTTACAGGTTTCATGAAAGTAGCTATTTCATGTGGAACTATAGCCATAGATGCACACAAAATGTTAAAAGGTCTTACTTTCATCTCATTAGTATATTCCAGCAATGCCTTAAAACACTCTTTTCCCTTGGACCTCAAAACTTGGACGTTGGTGACACTGCTGACTCATGAGTAGCTGTGTTGCCAGTCCTTCCTCGGGCAGGGAGTGCAGTGCTGGTAGGTCAGGGCTTCAAACCTCACTGCTTGCCTGTTTAGCCTCCACATCCTTTGATAATCTTGCCCTTGACTGTCATGACTTTCCTTGAATTCCACCAGATTTGACCCATGAACACTATGAGCTGGAACCATTGTTGAGTCCTGAGGAATGCCAAGTAGCTCTACCTCATAAACTAGACCTCTGATAAGCTGTAGTAATACTAGTGGTCATTTGTTATAAGATAGGAAACATTAAAACCATCATTTCCTAGCCAAAATATTATGGAAGAGAAAAAATAAATCATATTTGAGGAACCTAAGTAGATCCAGCGATGCCCATGAAGTTATATCATGTTATGCGAGCTGAGATGCCACCTAGAGTTTCTTGGCCTAACTTTCAGTATTGTTCACGAAATATATATGAACCCAGAACATCTAGTACTAATGGATGACCACCCACTGAAATCAGAGAGTAATTCATGTGTCAAGGATGTGTACCTATCACTACACTGAAGTTTCATATAATCAGAATTTGGCCTAAATCACATACATTGAAATCATCATGCTGATAACATGACATGAAGAGAGGAGTTTTAGCAGTTTCTCATTTGTCAACCAAAATTAAGGAGAAGAAGAAAACTCATCTCATTTACAGGTAACCTCCATTATCACAAGGTCTTGTTCATCAAAAAGAATTCTGAAAATTAGTAGACCTTTGTACCCATCTGAAAGTCTGAGGAAAACACTGCAGTTGCCGTGTTACATCATACCTAAGGTCATTTCAGCCTTTTCCTTAATCTTTTACTAGTAATCAAAAAAAAACATTAAAAACTAGGAAAAGAGCAATTACTGTTAGAAGAATAATAAGAAGACAAGAACTTGTTCTCGAAAGAAAGAAGAAGAAGAAAAGAGATTTATAATGTCTGTTTTTATCCAATTGCAATCAAAAATTCTTCTCCTTCATTGTAGAGAGTCAGACACCAGAGCATGAATAGTTTTGTCAGAGAAAACCAAAAAAATAGGTTTAATATTAATGTTAACACACTCTATGTTCCATGGACTGAGACAAAAAAAATGTAAAGAATAGATTTAATTTTCATGCGAAAATAAACAACAAAACTTCTACTTAATTTTGTGTTAAAACATTTGTTCAATCTAAAATGAATCACTGTTTTCTTTTTTTTGAATATTTTTTTCTCATTTTCAGTGAAACTAGCTCAATTCATTCTTATTTAAAACAAAACAAACACAAACAAACAAAAAAACCCATATAGTTCAATCTTTGAATTTTTTTTTTTTAATCTTTGGAAATTCCTAAAAGTATCATTTGTTTCTGCGATATTTTCTTCTTCTTAAAAACAACTTTAAAATAGTATAAATTATATCTAGAAATAGGAAAACTAAAAACCACAACCAGATGATACCTAGGACTACCTTCTGTGTCTTTTTTTGATCAACATAGTGTTTTAGAAAGAGAACAAGAGTGACAAAAGTGAATATATGAGTATGGGAGTGACATGATTCTGGCTCCATTAGGGCAGGTTAAAAAAACCAGTGAACATAGATAACACTGAAATAGAGACAGGAAGAAATGTTCCTTTTATGTGTCCTATAAAATGACATAATTTTATCCCAAACTACTTTTTGCATGCCTAACAGCTTATCGGAAAGAATTTGTTGTGAAGTACGAAAGGGGTTTGTTAACCTCTTCTGCAAAAAGAAACAGTGACATATGAAAGTGACTCTCAGTACCCTAGATCAACACAAAGCAGATATTTAAGGTTTGATTTTGTCATCTAAACACAGGCATCTAGTATTTTTTTTATAAGGCTTAGACTCTTTTTCTTGTCCTTGAGCCACTCCAGAAGGATATTGTCTCCTGGAATTCCTAAGTCACACTTACAAGCCTTTATCTTGATATATTTAATATCTTAGGGGCATCTCAAATGGAAATATGTGCACAGGTTTAGGCAGCACACCATATGTACTCTGCTTAGCTTAACTTCTTTCCAGACTGAATTGCCTGCAGTGGCAGTTCTGTTAAATAACTCTCATGTAGACATCTACAGGAACCTAAATATTGAATCGCATCCCAATCATTCCACAGTTTTGTCAATAGCAAAAGAACAGGTCACATGATTCTAGATGTGTCTTTGGACCTCACACAGTGACGTAAGCATTCATTTTAAGCATTTAAATTTAATTATGATCACGGGTGGTTTAGAATATATCTATCTACATGGTTTTTGAAAACATATCAAGTTCAGTTCTGCCTACTCTGGTTCAACTAAAAGTGGTGCAGGTGTATCTGCATGAAGGTGTATCTGCCCATCTACAGACATTTTTGCCTTGGGACGAACACTGAGTTAAATTCAGCTTTCACACTGGAGCTGATATGTGCTTAGCCAGTTCAGAAAATGAGCAAAGTAAATTTGTGTCTCCCTGAAAAATGCAAAGCGGATATGTTCTGAGAAATATCCATGACAATAAAATGTCAAAGTATTAAGTACCTAGACCACAAATCCATCAAGTATTTTTGGTCTGTTTACATGAGGACTTTCTTAGTGACATGATGTGGCTACTATTACAATACATCTGGTATATATTAAAAAAAAAAAAAGAAAAGTGGCAGATGTTTACACTAAAGCAATATAAACATTCTACAATTAATCAAACACTGGCTTAAACAACAGCTATAAGAGCAATGTTCATGGGCCTGTGTAAGTCCACCATTCAGATATGTAATTCATTCATGGATAAGAGATGAACTAGGATAAGCTACAGACAGCTGATTGATTTAGAGCCATGCTATTTGTTTGCCAAAAAAGGTG